>NC_022033.1:15571091-15584829 GCF_000317375.1 Microtus ochrogaster | reverse complement strand
AGGAAGATGGTTGTCAGGAATTTGGAGACAGCCTACCGGAGCTCAAACTAGATGAACTCACCAACCCTTTACCTGCTCAGGTGTCTGATGATGAAGGGCAGAATGCGCCAAACTCCACACTCAGCCCCCACATAACGGTGCCGCCTTCTGAGCACGTGTCCTTTGAAGTTTGCTCAAGCATGCGCAGAGTACCTGTACTGTACTAGGCCCTGCCCCCCCAATCACCTTTTCTCATACCTCAAGGCTACCGCCCTTCTCTGTCCCCAGAACACCCCTAAACTTACCCTTAAGAAGGCCTATTTGAGAGCTGGGCCTCCGGCTCCTCGTGTTTGGCAGCCTTATGAATGGAGTCCCTCTGCAGTGACTAGCGGTCCACACCGAAGACGTTAAGTATCGATCTAAACCTGGGGAGCAGGATGCAAACACTGCCATATCAGCAGAGGGACACCACAGGAGGGTGCAATTAGAGCTTGAAGGGGCAGATCAACGCCTAAATTTAAAAATAAAAAAATAAAAAACGGAAAAAAATTAGTTGGCTTTTAAGAATTTCTAATATCCATCATAAAAAGGACTTTTGAAGCTTAAAACAAGAACTTTAGCAAGGTGGAAGTGATGGTGGATGCCTTTAATCTCAGCAGTAGGGAGGCAGAGGCAGGCAGATCTCTCTGAGTTCGAGGCCAGCCTGGTCTACAGAGTGAGTTTTAGGACAGCCAGGACTATACAGAGAAACCCTGTCTCAAAAACTGAAAGAAATAAAAGAAACTTTTATGCTTGGGGGGTGGGAAGATAAATTAAAGACAAGACAATGGTGGTGTTGAACTTGAATCGGAAACCTGGAAGATCAAGTATAAATACCTTAAAGTCAGAGAGGAAAGAGAATGAGATAAAAGCCATGAGGGAAAAGATGGAAGACGGAGAAGAAAGATTCAGGATGATTCTACCACAAGAAACAGATGTTCCTGGTGGAGAAAAAGTCAAGTCAGAAGACAGACGCTCTCATCAAACACGTGACAGGAGAACAGCCCCCAACTAAGGGAAGATTTGAATAGTTTGTTCAGTCTGTGGAGAAGAAAGGGGTTGCCAAGCTAAAAGTCATTCACACGGTAGATGGAGGAGAGACACCATGGATCCGCAGGACCTCAAAGGTGAGCCTGCAGGTGAATGACAAATGGTTTCCGATTCACCTCTGCCCTCCAAAGGTCCCACAAGAACCTCCCTTGCGGCTCACTCCAACAAGAAATTTATAGGTAAGGCAATCTGTGAAGTGTAGCTCAGCCTAGCTAAGTTCACACGTCTCAAAGCCCAGTGCCAGCTAAGGAGAAAGGGACCCTGCAGCTATTTTCAGCCCCATTCTCTCTGGGTGGCTTCAAGTCTCTGAACAAGAACAACCCGGGAGCTGAGCCAATTCTGCAAGCTGGGGCTCTCCTTTCCTGAGGAACAACTGCTGCTCCCAGCTCCACCAGCAGTCTAGCAGGAGCCTTTGGAATGTGTCATTACGTGGTGGCTCCTCCTGCCCAGCCCTGCTCTGTCACACTCCTTGGAGCAGGTGTTATTCCACAGTGAAGCTTTTGTCCCTTCCAACACATCTCAGCATCTCTGGCTCAGAGTTCTAGCCCGAGGGAAGTCATTTTGAGGCAAACACCACCTCTATGCACAGGGATCCGAAAGCAAACATGAGGCTGGCTAAGTGAGGAAAGGGGCTTGCTGCATAAACCCCACAGCCTGAGTTCAAGCCCTGGAACCCTCTTGAGAAGAGGGATGCAGTGGCTGGAATCTGCAATCCCAGCACTCCTGTGGCAAGGCAATCACCAGGACACTTGCAGGCCGGCTAGTCTAGAGGACACAGCATGGCAGACACAAGAC
Organism: Microtus ochrogaster; assembly: GCF_000317375.1. Lineage (NCBI taxonomy): Eukaryota > Metazoa > Chordata > Mammalia > Rodentia > Cricetidae > Microtus > Microtus ochrogaster. Next base: position 15,582,966 of record NC_022033.1, on the reverse strand, counting down.
GCCCTGCTCAAAAACAACATGGACGGAGATAATCAGCTCCTGAAAGTTGCCCTCTGTGGGCACATGCATGGGCTCACACATAACGAAGGAGGAGGAGGGAGGAGAGGGAGGGAGGAGGAGGAGGAGGAGGAGGAGGAGGAAGAAGAAGAAGAAGAAGAAGAAGAAGAAGAAGAAGAAGAAGAAGAAGAAGAAATTTTAAACGTCTCAGATGAACAAATAAGAAATTTCAACAAATAAAAACTACTGAAAATAACCAAATGGACACATTTTAACTTCAAAAACTACTTTAAAATTTAACTTTATTCCTTTCTCAGATGTAGACCTGTTCGCTTTGTGAACAGCTCACAGTTAAGATCAGGAACCCTATTGCGACAGAGCCTGTCTTCAATCCCCTGTGACCTTCCACCTTGTGGTCTTTGATACCATCTTCCCAACCTGAACTTGTGCTGGTACACCTCCAAAACCACCAGAGAGTCTGATTTTAGAAAAGAAACATAAGGGCTGGAGAGATGGCTCAGGGGTTTAGAGCACTGGCTGCTCTTCCAGAGCACCTGGGTTCCGTTCCCAGCACCCACACGGCAGCTCACAACTATCTATAACTCCAGTTCCTGGGGAATCCAACACACATATGTTCTACAAATACACATGCAGGCAGAACACTCATTCACGTAAAATAAAAGTTAAAAAGCATTTGGGGAGGAAAGGGGGGCTGGAGAGATGGCTCAGCATTTAAAAGGTCCAGAGGACCTGGGTTCACAACCATCTGACACTCCAGGCTCAGGGGATCTGAGGGCCTCTGTGAGCACTGCTTGCTTGTGGTCCCCAGACATACCTGCAGGCAAACACCCATTTACACACATAAAAGAAAAACAAACAAAACAAAACAAAACAAAACAAAACAAAAGGAGGTTCCTTAGAAACACAGTAAATAATGGAACATCAGAAGCCACCAGCCTCATCAAGGCTTCTTGGTAGACCCATACCTGCCGCCCAGCATTAGGGAGGTTACAGCAGAAGACTCAGGAGTTTAAGGCCATCCTTGCCTATAAGCAGTTTGAGTCCAGCTTTGACTACTGAGGCTCAAAGAAGCAGGGAGGAGGGGAGATGGCTCAGCAAGTAAAGGCACTTACCACTCACAACCCATATAAAAGCAAGAGAGCAAACCAACTCCATGAAATTGTTCTCTGACCTACACACACACACGAGAGAGAGAGAGAGAGAGAGAGAGAGAGAGAGAGAGAGACAGAGAGACAGAGAGACAGAGAGACAGAGAGACAGAGAGACAGAGAGACAGAGACAGAGAGAGAGATTAAATAGTTTTTAAACATTAAAGATGTAGAAGATTAGACAATGCCATAAACCACTTTAATCTAATATAAACTTACAGAGTACTAAACAGCAAAAGGCGTATTTGCTTCAAAAGTTCATGACATATTCATCAAGAAGGACTGTATTCAGTGCCATAAAAGAAGTCTCGAGAAGTTCAATTGAAATAATTCAAATATGTTCAGATTACTATGGAACTAAATTGAAAATCAATAGTGAATATTCACAGGAGAGGAATAGTTGAATAGTGTTTAATGAACTGTTTCCCTTGGGCTCTAGCATTGAACCAGCTTCCCCAGTGGGTGGTAATAATTTGAAAGGTACTGGAGGCTTTGGAAGCTGGGCTTTAGCAGGAGGATGTAGGTCACTGGGTGTGTGTCCTTCTGGCTGAATCTTCCCAGTCACTCCTGTATCTCTCTCCCCTCTTCCTGGTGGTCATGATGCTCAGTGCTCCACAGTACTGCTTTGCTCTCAGTGGCTCAGAAACAACAGCAAACAGAACCTGAACTGACCCTTCTGAAACCATGAGCCAAAACAAGCTTTTGAGTCATTTGTTTTCAGGTATTGATCATATCCATAAAACATCTGGGCATGGATATTAAAAGACAAGCATAAAGAATCATTGGATCAATGAAGCTAAATCTCAAGGAAGAATTTAAGACTGTTTGTATGAACAGTAAAAACACAATGTATCAAGAGTCTATGGGACACAGCTAAAGCAGTGTTTAGAGACAACTTCAGTTTCAAGTGTTCATACTAGGAAGTAAAATAGGCAAAAATTGAACTACCTAATGCCCCGCTATAAAAGAGTAAAGCAAATCTAAAATCCAAGAGCTGAAACAAAACAGAACATGCGGCATACAGAAATGTTAACATAGGCAAAGTTGGGTTCTTTGATGAGTAAAACCAGTAGCTAGCCCCGGTGGTACAAACCTTCCCAGCTACTTTGGAGGCTGAGGCACGAGGATTTCAAGTTCAAGGCCTGGCTGGGCAACAGAGGGTAAGTGTAAAACTAGCCTGTGAATCATAGTGAAACCCCACACACACCAGCTCAAAACAGAAGGCTGAGGTTGTTGCTTAGGGGTAGAGAGCTTACAGCTAGGAAGAGACCCTAGGTTCAATTCCCACTACTGTAATAAACAACCCTTATCTCAACTGACCAAAAGGAGAAAAGAACACAGATTACTAACATCAGGAAAGACAGAGAGGAGAGCCTGTGTTGAGTGGAATGAGTTTTTGTGTGTCCTCCTTCTCCAAGATTCATGTGATTGAAATTCTGGTATGTAGGCACTGCTGGGAGGTTGAGAAACCTCTAAGAAGTAAGGCATACAACCAGAGAGCCTGCGTGGGACTGACCTAGGCCCTCTGCACATATGGTACAGTTGTGCAGCTTGGTCTTCTTGTGGGACTCGTAACAGTGGAAGCAGAGGCCTGTCTCTGACTCAGTTGCCTGCTTTTAGGTCCCTTTCCTCCTACTCGGTTGCCTCTTCCAGTCTTAATAGGAAAGGGAGTGTCTGGTCTTGCTGCATCTTGATAGATCCTGTCTGGCTTATATCCATGAGAAACCTGCCCTTTTCTAAAGAGAAAGGGAAGAAAAGTAGATGGGGGAGGGGTGGGAGAGGAACTGGGAAAAGAGAAGGGGAAGCAGGAGAAAGGGCAGAAAAAGGAAGGAAGGGAGGAAGAGAGGCAGGGAGGCAGGGAGGAATAGAGAGAGGTAGGATAGGTAGGTAGGTAGGTAGGTAGGTAGGTAGGTAGGTAGGTAGGTAGGTAGGTAGGTTCTGATTGCTAGATAGAAATCAGATCTGCTTTTTGTTCCTACCTTCATCATCTGCCACGACACCATGCAGCCAAGGGCAACCCTCTCTGAGCCTGCACTATGCCCTTTGATCTCCCAAACTAAGGAAACCTCTCTTCTGCAAAAGCAGCTTCTCTCCGGTGTTTTACTAAAGTGATGGCAAGGTGCCATCTACACAGCCTTACAAACATCAGCGCTCTTAAAAGAGCAATGACAATAATGTAAATAACTTTACACAAGCACAGCAAACCTCTCCCAAGGAGAACTCTATGTGGTTTTTGGCAGTGAGTTTCAACACAAGCTCACAAATGCAAAGAACATGTCCCAACCCATCTCACTAGATGTAATGTGGTCCTAATGACAAGCCCAACAGTAAAGGTTTAAAAACAAATCTCTAAACCAATATTGTTTATAAAAATCAGTGAGAAAAAATAATCCTACAGAATTTGTAAAATAGAAATTATTAATATAGCTGGGCGGCAGGGGCACATGCCTTTAAACCCAGCACTTGGGAGGTAGAGACAGGCAGGTCTCTGTGAGTTCAAGGCCAGCCTGGTCTACAAAGCGAGTTTTAGGACAGCCAGAGCTACACAGAGAAACCCTATCTTGAAAAAACAATCCATAAAGTCAAAATGCATCATGACCAAATTAAATATATCATGGGATCTGAGGTGGATTTAACTTATAAAAAAGTCAAAGTGATGTCATTAGCCATACAAACAGATTGAAGGTCTGGGTACAGCTCAGTGACAGTGTCCACCTACCTCATGCAAGGACATAACTTCAATCCCTAGCACCAGAGAGGGAAAGAAACCCTATATTAGCAGATATCCTTAAAATCATACACTCACTGGCAGAGAAGCAGGAAAATCAGGGGTTGGAGAGATGGCTCACTGCCTAAGAGTTGGTGCTACTTTTGCGGAGACCCAAGTCCCATTCTCAGCACCCATGTCAAGTGGCTCACCCGTCACTCCAGCTCCAGGGGGTCTGACGCCCTCTTCTGGCTCCACAGGCACTCACATTTTCACACACAGACTCGTGATTTTACATATCTTAAAATCTTTTTTTTTAAAGAAGAAGGAAATAATTTAGGAAGAAAATCAATAGTTATTCATTCATAAACCAAAGCTGGAAGAAAAAAAAAAAAGAAGTCCAGATGAAGTGGCCAAAGTAACGCCATCTTGTCCTGATCTTGTCCTCACACCACTTTCTGTCTGCTCGGGAGCTTTTCAGGCCCTAAGTGCCCAGAACAGTCTCATCTTAATTAACTCATTTGGGACTTTCCATGACCCTCACCATACCACAGATGTATAACCAAAACAACTGCCAAATGTAGAACCAGAACACATGTTCCAAGGTTCCCCCGATGGACACCTGGCAGTGATGTCATCGAGGGTACTGCGCTTGTAAAAACTGTACCCGAGAGTCAGTACTGAGAGTTCTTTACAGCAGGAGCCTATTCTTAGTCACCACCCTAAATAAAGGACTCTTGTTTGGCCTCATGTTTGTGGTGCCTGTGACTGTTTCTCACGGCTTATTTTACAGCAACCATTTCCCAGCTAATGAGAAGGCTGCAGCAGGAGGGTTGCTAGAGCCCAGGAATCTAAAGCCAGCCTGAATATAATGATAAGGCCCTATTTCAAAAAAGAAAAGCTTGTATCGAGTCAAAATGAAAGGAGAACACGCTTACTTTGATTAATGACATCACCAAAAGACAACACTTAACATTATACCTAGAAGTTAATACCAAATTTCCTGCAAAGATTTAAAATGAAGCAAGGCTATCCATTTTCCCCGGTTCTGTCCGATGTTGCCTTGAGATCTTAGCCAGCGATGCAAGGGAAGTAAATGGCATGTGGATTAGAAGAAGTCAAACGGTCTTTCTGCAGAGATGAAATGGTTGTTTATACAGAAAATCTTAAGGCACCCATAAAACATCTTTGAAAACTCGTAAGTAAAAAAAGAAAACTTATAACTACAATAACAATATACCAAAATCAATCATATTTCACATTCTAATGGTGGAAAAATTGGAAAGTGAAATAAGAAAAGCAATTTCATTTACTGTATTGTCAAAAGCCATGAGATACTTAGAAATAAATAAAACAAATGACATCCCCTCTATTGAAAATAAAGACTACATTAAAACCCACAAGATAATACAGAGAATTAAAAATTTTCTAAATAAATAGAAAAATGTACCGAGCTCACTGACGGGAATATTCAATGTTCTTGACGTCAACCACCAGCAGGTTTAAAGCCTTCCAGCCATACTTAGTCCAACCATTCTGTATGATTTGTCAAATCGGTACTAAAATGTATAAAGAAATGCAAATATACAAAACAATCCTGGGAAAGGACACAGTTGTGGGCTACCCCAATCTGACAAATTCTCGGGGTGCCGCAGAAACTGGGGCATTACAGCAGTGGAGTAAGGACAGAAGGCTCAAGGGAGAGGCTAAAACAGAGGACCCTCGATGACAGCACCTGCTGCCTCATAGGGAGACTGGAATTTTAACAAAGCATTCAATAAAGAAGGGGCTGTTTCCAACAAACCGTTCTAGAACAACTAGAGGCTTGATATGGAAAACAAGAAGTGATCCTCAATCCCCTCCCCCTCCTCACCATACTGAAAAGTTGAATTGAGGGGCTGGTGGCATGGCTCAGCCGCTAAAGGTGCTTGCTACACAGGCCTAACAATACGAGCTCAACCCCCAGGGCCGACATGAAGGCGAAAGGAGAGAGCAAATCCCAGAAAAAGATGACCTTCCACACACATCCCGTACGGCATGCACTGATCCTTGAAAAACACACAGACGCACACACAAGCACACACAAGAGCACACACACACACAAATGCACACATGCACATGTGCACACACATGGGGTGGGATAGGTCTCTCAGCTTCCTGCTTCTGCTATCATACCTCTGGAGCCATAGGCCAAAATATACTCTCTCTTCCTTAAGTGACCTTCGGTCACGGTGTTTTATGAAAACAACTTGAAAACAACTGAACAGTAGCTAATACAATAGCCTGGTCAAGGACAAGGCTCACTGAAGTTTAAACCAAAGGAACCTGTCTTCTGTCACCCTGAACCCGCTAGAAACTTCAGGAAGAAGAAAGGAAAATGAGGCTGTGGCTTGTGCTAAGGGCTCCGTCCTCTTGAGAAGTCCCACAAAATGATCAAGGACAGGCATGGGGTCACCTATGGGCCTTACGTTGTGCTCCCTCGGGCATCAGACTCTGTGATGGCTAATACTGTCAACCTGACAGGCCTAGAATGACCTAGGACACAAGCCTCCTGCACATCTACAAGGGACTATCTAGATGAGGTTAGCCCAGGGCATGCCTCTGAAAGATCATCTAGATGAGGTTAGCCCAGTGCATGCCTGTGAGGGATCATCTAGATGAGGTTAGCCCAGGACATACCTGTGAGAGATCGCCTAGATTAGGTTTAATTAAGGTAAGAAGACTCACCTTAACCACAAACAGGAGCATTCTAGGGCTGGGGTCCTGGACTGAACAAGAAAGTGCGGGGATCAGCAGCATCCATCTCTCTGTTGCCTGACTGAGGATACAGACACCAGTTGCCTCAAACTCCTGCCATCATGCCCCCAATGGCTACCTCCATCTCCCACCCGTCCCTCCCCTACTCCTGCACATTGGAACTGTGAGGCCAAATTCATCCTTCCTGCCCGCCTTAAGTCCTTCTCACAGGATATTTAACAGCAATAACAGGATGGCGGATGCGGTCTCCTTTTGAGTGAAGTCAAGGAGATACACCCTGAAGTTGGCTGAGGGGTCCTGCGATTTCCAGAGCCCCTGTATGAGCTGAAGACACTGACTCGAGCCTTCCAGAGGTCCCAGTTTGACTGTTTGCTAAAGAACAAGAGCCAAATCTTTCTTTGGCAACTTGTGCATTTACATATAAATTGCTACCTAATGGCTCTGCCCTCCTTTATCTTAGCTCCTGATTCTAATGAGCTGGAAAAATGTCCTGTGCCAGGGAATAATGGCGCTTCCAGGCTAAGGAGGAGACAGAATGTGGTTCCTCGCTTGCTGTGCCGTGGGGAAGGAAAGGGGAGGAGGACTCAATGTCCCGTGCCCACTGGGACCCATGGCCTACTGTCTCAGAGGGAGGGAAAGAAAAACAGACTTTGTCAGTTGAAAACAGGGTGGAAAATCAGGCATGGGAGCATATGGAATGCTTGACAGAATTTGTGGAAAATGAGTCATAACTCTATTTGTTCTGCCCCGTGTATGCATTACAAATATTTCCACCCAGGCGAACTGAAAGCGAAGATGAGCCAGGTGCCACCTGGTATCTGATCTGTCACCAACCTTCAAAGATGATCTCTGCAGTCACTGAGAGACGCTGTAAGTAAAATACCTTCACCCCAAAGCACGCGCAAAAGTGGGGTGCCAAGCAGGCCTCACAGCTCTTTAAGCACATCCTTTGGGATTGCAGGAGAGGGGCAGTTAGTTCTACGGTAGAGTGCAGTTCTGGAGTGCACAAGGCCCTGGCAATGACCCCAGCACCTCCATAAATCAATATACCCTTTGTTTTCTTCCCACCACAATGGGTGAGAAAACTGCTGCTTGTCCCTTTAAGTCACTCACAACTGCCACCCAAGCAGTAGCTCTCTTTACCACATCAAATGTGTCCACCAGTCCTGGGCGGAGCTCAGCAAGCTCTCTGCCACTGAACTAGAGCACCCAGCCTCTTTTTACTTTCCTTTTTTTCTGTTCCTTTTCTCTCTCTCTCTCTCTCTCTCTCTCTCTCTCTCTCTCTCTCTCTCTCTCTCTCTCTTTGTAAAATCAAGTTTTACTCTGTAGCCCTGGCTGGACTTGAACTCGCTCTGTAACCCAAGCAGTCTTTAAATTTACTGTCCTCCTAACTCGTGACTTGCCAAGTTCTTGGAATTACAGGCCTTCATCACCAGGACCAGCTCAGAGCAGTTTTCTTCCTCCTCCTCCTCTCCTTCTTCTACTTCTTTTCTTTTACTTTCTTTCTTTCTTTTTTTGGGGGGAGAGGGGTTTTTAAGACAGGGTTTTTCTGTGTAACAGCCCCTAGCTGTCCTGGAACTAGCTCTTGTAGACCAGAACTCACAGAGATCTGCCTGCCTCTGCCTCCCAAGTGCTGGGATTAAAGGCGTGTGCCACCACCATCGCCTGGCTTCTTTTTCCCTTAAGCTTACACTTTTTTGTTTGTTTGTTATTGGAGGGGGCATATGAGCACATGTGTACCACAGGGCATGTGTGGAGTCAGAGAACTTGGTTCTCGCTTTCCATCATGGAGATCCCAAGAATTGAATCTTTACCAACCGAACCATCTTGCTGATCCTCAGAAGAGGCCATCTTACCTGAAGTCTGTCAATAGAATTGGGCAGAGGAGGAGATCCATAAATTTTTAAAAATGTTTTCTGCTTCTTTAAAATTCAGCATTTCCATCAAATCTGAATGTGGGAAACGAACCAATCCCGTGATGTGTCTCCCAGTATAAGTCACAGGTTTTGATACTATACCTCAGTTTGTTCTCTCTGGAGAGGACCTATGATAGCCATACTTGGGGATTTGAGCGAGCGAGTTTATTAATCATGTATAAAGCCAAAGTAAAAGAACAAAGAGCAAGCAGCCAAAAGACAGCAGACATCAAAACAGTCAGCATCCAGCAGACACTACTCGGGAGCCCTGCAGAAGCAGCCATGCTGGAGTCCCCAGTGGGGACATTGCCAGGCAGTGTGTTTCTCCCACAGATGAGCTTCCAGCTTCTCTTCCCCTACTCTAGACACTTTTATATCATGGGATAAACAACAGGAACCTCTGTTGTAAATGGTCTGTCTTCCGGCTGTTCTCAGGGGTGCAATGCTTTTACTACCCAGAGCTGTTTGCTGTTCTCCTTCCTCCCTGTCACAAGGTCAGAGGGCCAGCCTGCCACAGGAAAAGAACTCTCTGAGGACACTTGAGGTGAATGTGCTTGAGTCCGAGACAAGGGGACCCATCTTTGTCCTCAGCTTCAGCTCTCAACAAACGCAAGCAGCACCTAACAAGTTACAGTTTCTATCGTATTTATCATTCTTTCCAAACACCAACAGTCAAGAGACCAACTACTGCAGTTTCTCATTCCGTGCATATCAGTCAGGCACGGTGGTGCACACCTGTAATCCCAGGACTCAGGAGGCTGAGGCAGAAGGATCAGGAGCTCATGACAAGTCTGAGCCACATGAGAATCTGTCTCACAAAAGAAAAGGAAAAAGAAAAAGCACCGCACTAGCCAGGCAGCTTCTAAAGATACAGCTCTGCTCTGCAGCCTTCGCCAGCTCTCAGAGTGTGACTACTCCTGCATTGCTATTGCCAAGTTCAAGGACAGCTACGTTTAACAACCAGTTTGCGTATTTCCTGAAAATGGAACCATCAGTGCCCTCTAGAATTGTGGACAACGTAACTGCTGCACATCAGTGGCACCACCGTGGCTTCTCCTGGACTCTCCTGCGTCTCCGTGGGAACCCCCACCACCCAATCCCTGCAGCCTTCAGCATGATAATCCTAATAACAGTAATACATTTTACCCATGCATCGCAAATCCTTACTCTATCCCAGCTGTACTCATAAGCATTTCACATGGCCTGTCTCACACCACCAACAATGGTATAAGGTGGATATTATTGGCGCTGTTTCCATGGAAGGGCGAGGGAAGATGTGGTTTTGCCACCTGGAAACATTTAGTGAAGTCTAAAGACCCTATGGTTGTTATAGCTGGGTTTGCTACTGGCATCTAGTGGGTAGATGTTGTTAAGCACCCTAGAGCACACAGGACATTCACACTACCCAATGTAGAATTATCCAGCCCCAAACACCCAAAGCACAAGAGCGAAAACCCCGTGTTGCTGCTATTTCCACTACAGATGAGAAAGCATAACAAGTGCAACAGCCAGGTTGACTCTTCACCTGTTCGCAGCCTTCCAGGGCTGGGAGGGGACCAGGTCTGTATTCGTCCCTTTCCTCAGGGCTGGGACAAAACCGACTTGAGTAAACAAGGGAACAGTCTGTCATGGGAGAGAGGTCACGGCTGCAGAGACCACACCGCAATCAGAACGCAGAATAATGCATGCTGCTGCTCAGCGGGCTTCCTCCTTGTACTTCAGTCCAGGACTCCTGCCCGTAGATCGGTGCTGTCCACAGCTATGGTGGATCTTCCCACCTCAACCTAATCTGGAGAATCCCTCACAGACATGCCCACAAGCAACCCTAATCCGGGTAACTCAAGGGCATGTCTGGAGGCTTGTTTTCTAAGTGAGTCTATGTAGCACAAATTCTAATTGTTAATAATAAAAACGCAGAGTCAGTTATAGGGGTTAATGCTGAAAGACCAGAGAAGCAGAGCAGCCAGCCACTAGAAAGTTCTTTCTTCTACCAATGCTCAGACCAAAGGGGCAGTCCTGTCTCTACAAATTCTCAGACTGCAGGCTCAGACTGAATCCTTAAACTGCATCTGAGCTCCTGTCTCCTCTTGCTTTATAATTCCTCTCTCTGCCCAGCCACATCCCTTCCTTTCTCTGCCTTTCTAGTGCTGAGATTAAAGGTGTGTGACTCCCAAGTACTGGGATTAAAGGTGTGAGCCACCACTGCCTGGCTTTAATTCTCTTTTAGACTAAATCGATCTTGTGTAGCGCTGGCTGGCCTTGAACTAACAGAGATCCATCTGCCTCTGCTTCCCCAGTGCTGGGATTAAAAGTGTGTGCTCCACCACCCAGCCTCTATGATCTGCACTCTGATCTTCAGGCAAGCTTCATTTGTTAGATTACAAACAAAATTCCACTACAATTCTAGATCTTGTCATATTGACAATCAGCACCAGTTATCACAAGGTCCTACTCCTGACCCTCCACAGATGGAGAACCACTCACCAAAAGAGAAGAGAGGGAAGAGGAAGAGGAGAAGAATGCACACACGTGTTCTCATGCTCACATATGTGGACATGCACACATATGCTCAAGTGCACACACAATGGACATATGAGTGAATAGGGGAAAGAAGAGTGGCTGCAGATATGTAGGTGAACTTCTGGATTCTCCCTGCCCCCTACCCATCTCCCGAAACCCCTTGTGGAGCCAAGATTCCAAGGTTCCAGGAACCCAGATGAACTTTGCTGCATGGATTGAGCAGCAACCCTATTCAGGTATATTAGTCAGGGCTCTCTAGAGAAACAGCATTGATGGAATGAACACATTTATATGTGGGATTGATCAGAGTGCTCTACAGGCAGTGGCCTGACTATTAGACAGTGGCTGTCTCTGATAGAAAGTCCAAAAGTCCAGCAGTTGTTCAGTCCATGTGGATGGCTGTCTCAGGTGGTCTTCAGTATACGCTGGAATCTAAAGAAGGCTCTATAGCCAGTAAGAGTGAGAGCAAAGGCAAAGAGCAAGAGCTTCCTTCTTCTGTGTCTTTATATAGACTGTCACAGAGGGTGACACTCAGATTTAAAGTGGGTCTTCCCATCCCAAAGGATCTGAATTTCATGTGGGTCCTCCCATTTCAAATGATTCAATTTTTTAAAAAGCCGGCAGGACGTGGTGGTGCACTCCTTTGATCCCAGCACTGGCGGGGCGGGGGGGGCAGCCAGAGGAAGGCAGGTTTCTGTGAGTTCAAGGTTAGCTTGGTCTACAGAGTAAGTTCCAGGATAGCCAGGGCTGTTACACAGAGAAACCCTGTCTCACAAAACTGAAGGAGGAGAAGAAGAGGAGGAGGACAA
>NC_022033.1:15563680-15570706 GCF_000317375.1 Microtus ochrogaster | reverse complement strand
GAAGAAGAAGAAGAAGAAGAAGAAGAAGAAGAAGAAGAAGAAGAAGAAGAAGAAGAAGAAGAAGAAGAAGAAGAAGAAGAAATAATTTGGGGACCCCACCGGCTGTCTAGAGAGGTAATGTTTTGGACTTTTTAAACATTTTTTGAGCTATGTGTCTAAGGTGTAGTGGTATGTGAATATTGAGTGCAGGTGTCCAAGGAGGCCAGGGGTGACAGAGTCCCCTGGAGCTGGAGTTACAGACGGTTGTGAATGCCTAACCCAGCACACTGCACTCGAGTCCTCTGCACAGGCACAACACACTCTTAACTGCTGAGCCATCTGTCACCCCACCCCCGAGATGTTTCTGAATCTATCAGACAGATCCCCTATTTTCCAACCAATCCTCGCTCTATTGTGTGTATTAGTGTGCATGTCCATGAGTGCACACAGTAGGTGCAGAGGCCAGAAGTCAATGTCGGATGTCTTCTGCATTAACTCCCCACCCTACTTCTTGAGACAGGGTTCCTCACTGAACCCGGAGTTCACTGATTTGACTAGACTGGCTGACCAGTGAGCCCCAGGGATTCTCCCATCTCCACCTCCCCAGCACTGGAATCAAAGCCACACATCACCTTGAACAGCTTTTACTATAGGTGCTGGGAATTGCACTCAGCTCCTCAAGCTTGCACAGGAAGAACTATCTCCTCTGCTCTCCTCTCCATGTTAAAGATATTACTTTAAGAGAAGTGTAGACGCACCCCTAAAATAGAAAGGCCACAGCTTAGCTGGAATCTGTCTGGAGAAAGTGGCTTTAAAACCTGGCCTTACTGGGGACACAGAATGACATCCTTGATTACAGAGCCTTCCCCTTTCATATCAAGGGCAGAGCATGGAGGTATGAGCCTAGAGTTTCTTGTAAGCAGCCATAGATAGAATTTAGTGAGATCAGGAATTTATCAAACCCACAATAAGATGGTGGAGCAAAGGGAAGACATAGTGAGAAAACGTGGCCAGGAAAAAGGCATTTGCCTTAATCCCTTGTGAACACCTTTGTCAGGCCTGGTGCCAATGTGGAAAGGTAAGGAAATAGAAGTAGCACTACAGAAGGGATAAAGATCAGAGGGCATTTTACATGGCTGAAGCTCTAAGATTGTGCCATGGGGTGCCACAAGACGCCATGCAGAGAAATGGCTGCAATGCAGAGTTTAATATTTTTAAAAAATTGTCTTTCTACAAACACAATGGGATTGAACACTTCTGTGTTGATACAAGAATATGCTCAGGTGTGGGAGGACTTGGACACATGGAGGAAAGGGGGTCCCACAAGTAGCCACTGATGTCTCCTGGGGGCCCTAGTGTGAGTGGACACATCTGAGCTTGTGGAGAGAGGCAAAGGGATACTTAAGACTGCCTAAGAGAAACCACAGGGACTAGAGACAAATGGGCTAGTCGCCACAAGAATCCATCAGAAGCTCCAGTTTAGCTGTCTCCAATGAGCTCCTTCACCTTATGACTCTGCAGACAGTCACTGGCATGAAGGAAGGCCCTTGCCAGAAGTGCGTACTGTGCCCGTGAACTCAACCTCCAGACCGATCAGCTAAATAATCTTCCATTCTCTGTGATTTACCTTGTCTGTGGGATTCCATTACAGTAGTAGAAATCAGAAAGAGACATGAGGGTGTGGGGGAAAGGTTAGTGATCAAGACTATGTTTTAATGTAATAACTTTTTAAACATTCGACCGAGTACAAAACAACCCATCGGGAACACAATCAGTAGCAGTGATTTTTCCTTTTGCCTCAGGCTCCAATGTGGTTCAGCTCAGCAAGGTTACTGATCCTGTTGATTAAACGTTCTAATAGTTTGTTCATCATGGATTTTTTTTGTATCATTTCTCTTCTTTTTTCATATTGCATTAAAAACTGTTTGATTGCTAGGTTGTTGGTGGGGCTCGTGGATTTGTTTGGATGCCCCTTAAATTTTGCCCTACAGAAAAATATTGAATTAACTTACCTAACCTCATCGCTGAAGAATAGGTCTAGGGAGAGAGGAGCAACCAAGATTCAATCTTGGATACACATGTAAATAAAAGGAGATCGCAGGTGCTCAGTGCCTAGACAAGGGTCGACCTTCAAACCATGGTAGGACAGAATCTTCTGGCTCATCTCCCAGGCCTTGCTGTTCCCTGGGCACACCAGCTGCCAAAATGTATTTCCTGTGTGGGGATCTTCTTGATCACCAAATGATATAGGCTAGAAAGGCAAGGTGATGAACACGCCTGAAATAGTCCTCAGTCAATGACCCTCGGGTCACAGCACACCTCACATTCCTTGTCCCTCAGGTGGAATGATTTTGAGATAAGATTTCGAGAATCATTTCCCAAAATCCCCAGGTGAGATTTCAGTTGCCCACAGTTTAAGTGGGTTGATAATACACCAGCATGCTGGGCCCCTTTCCCACCTTACTAGGGGTTTCTTGGGATACCTCTCAGATCTTTGAATACACTTGAATTCTTGTCTAGGGACCTACTTCTAGAACAATCCAAACCAAAACATACATCTGACCTTTACTTTCCTGACCCTCTTTTCTATGGGGGCAGAAAAAGAATACTCTGCTTCTTGCCGGGCATCCTAATTAACCTAATGTCATCTATAACCCCTGCTTGGCAATCCCTAACACATCATCATGATTTCCAAGCAGGATTTATCAATTACGGGGGCAGAAGTGGAGGCTGGACATACAACTACTTCCTTAAGATCATCGGGCTTGTGGATGATTACCCAAAATGCTTTGCTGCTGGGACAGACAGTGTGGGCTACTGACACAGGTGCAGCAGATCTGAATGTCCCTACAGGGAAAGCTATGGAGCTCATGGAACAAGAACATCATTGGGCTAGTTATGGTTCTGCTGCTGTGATAAAATAACACAACAGGGAAAAGCAACTCCAGGGAGAAGGGGTTTACCTCCCAGCAGCAGCTTCCAGGCCAGCATGATGGGGAAGGCACAGCAGCAGGAGCTCGAGGGAGCTGGACACATTGCACCTTAGCCAAAAGGCAGAGGGGAACAAATAGATGGATGTGCTCAGAGGCTCCAGTTCTCCTTTTTACACATTGCAGAACCCAAGCAGAGGGAATGGTTCCACCCACAGTGGGCATGTTTTCCCACATCAATCAACGTGATCAAGATAATCCTCACAGACATTCTCAGATGCTAACCTTAATTTAGATAACTAACAAGTGATATGGCCAGAGGATTAGCTTGTGAGTGAATCTGGATCCTGTCAGGTTGGCAGTGGAGATTATCCAGCACAGCATGGTGTGCAATGCCTGCACGGGGCATCTGGAGAACAATTTAGCTCTGGAGAAACTATTGCCTTGTATCTGGGAGCAGGTGAACTTCTTGTCCACCAAGGAGGGCCTCACTGAAATCAGGGACATGCTGCTGACCAATACGGTGCCAACTGTTGTCCACACTGGTGTCATTGTCCCCATGTGTAGTCATTGTGCCAGCCCCAAACATTAGTGTGGGGCCCCAGAAGACCTCCTTCCTCCAGCTTCTAGGTCTCGCCGCTAACATCCCCATAGGCAACATTGAAATTCTGAAAGATACGCTGCTGATAAAGATACAGTGGGAACCAGTGAAGCCGAGCTGGTGAGTATCCCTTCTCCTCCGAGCTGATCATCCAGCAAGGTAGATCTTTGCCGATGGCAACGTCTACAACAGGAAAATGCTTGCCATCACAGAGGAGACTGGATGCTCACTTCCTGGAGGCTTCCCATGATGCTGACTGACAGTGCTTGACCACCTGGCTACCCTCTCAGTGTCACAAGCCTGGCTACTCACTCAGTGTCACAAGCCTGGCTACGCACTCGGTGTCTCATGCTATCAGCGGACACCAGAGGGCTCTGTGAAGCCTGAGTACATCTTTCAAGCTGGTGAAAAAGTCAAAGCCTTCTTAGCTGACCCATCTGTATTGGTGACAGCCGTCCCGTAACCTCACTGCTGCCACTGATGCTCTTACTACATTTGCTCTGCAGCCCCGAATGATGCCGAAGCCAGGGAAGCCCCTGGAGGAGTCAGACAGAGACCAAGGATCTGCTCTCTCTGACTGTCCACCAAAGAGCAACCAGCTCAGCCAGCTTTATGTGAGAAACATGGAGGCATGCACACATATGGGGTCTGAGCATCCCCTAACAGGTGAGACCCTGACTCCCAGCGCTCTCCAGAGATGGATGTCTTCTGAGTGATTGCCAGCCCGCACTAGGAGCCAGCCTGGATCTGAGATGGGCTCTACTGAGTGCCTGTAATCTCTGCATCTTGAATGTAAAAATAATTGGGGGACACCTTTTCTGGTCATTCGTTCTTTACGGCCAACTAGGAGCCCTTGGAGCAGTGGCTGATTGTGGTTACTGCCAGCCTGACCCTGAATTTAGAACAGGGAGTTTGGCTCTCCCCTTGCCTTCTTTATACACTTCTCCTAGTGCCATCTTTTACCTCTTCCCAGCGCCCCAGAGAGGCCAGAAAAAGCTACTTGTGCAGAATGGAAGAGGTAAGAAATGAATGGCCTTCTGTGGAGAAAAGCTAAGGTTTAAAGTCCATGGGTTAAACAATCACAGTAAGTGGACTTGAACTCCAGAGCTATCCTCTTCCAATGCCATGTGTTGCTATCTGTATCAGGGTTTTTCTTTTGGGCCACCAACCAGCTCCCAAATCATGACACCGAGCCTTGCTGTTAGTAATGAATGACTGGCCTTAGCTTATGCTTGTTTCTGAGTAACTTTTTTTCTTTAGCTTAATTAACTGTTTCTTTTCATCCACATTTTGTCTTGAGTTTTTTTTTTTACCTTTTCTTTCTGTGTGTTCTACTTTTCCTGTTTCTTCCATGTCTGTCTGGCGGCTTACTGGTTGGTATACAGAGTGAGTTCCGGGACAGCCAGAGCTACACAGAGAAACCCTGTCTCGAAATACAAAAAGAAGGAGGAGGAGATACAGGCAATAAAAGATACCCAAAAATGACCTTTCAAGCAATGGTAGGAAGTCCTCAGAGGAATAGGAGATCGGACAACTAGATTCCAATTTCAGAACTTCAATTGTCTGTGAGTTTCACTGAAACCCACTAATACCTCTGCCATTGCAATCACGCCTGCAGCCACTTGGTGGCAACAAAGGCACATTTTCAGAGCCAGTCTTCGCTTTTAACTGGAATACAAAAACAAATGATTGGTTCCAATAAATTGACATTAGTGGTCAGACACAATAACAAAGCCCCTAATAAGATCTAGTCCCCAGAACAACCCAAATGGCTCCATTACAAGTAATAGTATTTTTTGTTATTTTTGGCTGGTTGGTTTTGTGGTTTGTTTGTTTTTTTTGTTTGTTTGATTGTTTTCTTGAAATCGTCTTACTCTGTGTCCAAGCTGCCTGAAACTCACCGTGAGTCCAGGCTGCTCTCAAACTCCTGGGGACCCTGACTCAGCATCTCAAGATCTATGATCCTACGCATGACACACCACACCCAGACTGCAACTTTTCTTGAGATTATATTCTTTAAGTTTTCCATTAAAACACACATACACTCATGCAAAAATACCCAAAGCATAAGTAACCACGTCACAGATGACCACGAGCAGAACTTACTTGTGCAATCGACACCTAGCTCATTCAGCCAGGACCAGGACCCCAGAAACCTCTTCTAGCCA
This sequence comes from Microtus ochrogaster, assembly GCF_000317375.1. Taxonomy (NCBI): domain Eukaryota; kingdom Metazoa; phylum Chordata; class Mammalia; order Rodentia; family Cricetidae; genus Microtus; species Microtus ochrogaster. Next base: position 15,565,028 of record NC_022033.1, on the reverse strand, counting down.
CACCCCCACCAGCAGCACCCTAGGTCAGTCTCAGAGTATGCACAGGTGGAATAGCAGTGGGGGATGGCGCTGTTTCCTCCCTGCCTTGCTTGTAAGATCTGCATCGTTGTGGCTCAGTCTCACTGTTGTGTGGTGGCGCGTACTGTGACTACTCCACAATTCAGTCTTATGTATGTATGTGGGGACTTAACACAGAATGAATATTTCTATGGGGATTTATTAGGATGACTTACAAGCTGCGGTCCAACAATGGCTAGTTACGAGTGGAAAGTCCACGGATCTAGTAGCTGCTCGGTCCCATGAGGCTGGGTGTCTCAGCTGGTCTGCTGGGCTCCCGAGGAAGGAATGGATGCGCTGATGAGGCAGTATTATTAGCCAGGGTTAGCTAGCAGGTGAAGAACAAACCCTTCCTTCTTACATAGGCTTCCAACAGAAGGTGTGGCCCAGATTAAAGGTGTGCCTTCCAGCCTCCAGATCTGGATTAAAAATGCGTTGGCTTCTTGCCTCAAGATCTGGATCACAACTGTGCCCTCCATTTCTGAAGCATGGTTCATTCCAGTTGTACTCAATTTGACGACCAAGAACAGCCATCACACGGCGTTTGCCCATAATGCTGTTCTGGATTTCCAGTACTTTCCCTGGCAAGCTTGGGAACTCATTTCTGTAGGGCTCAGCCATGGAGTGGCCACTTCCAGATTTAGGAAGCAGAAGAATTTTGGTGCACTTTTTCCCAAAGCGACTGTAAAAACTTTAAACTCTCAGAAATGCTGTCTGGCTGCTCCATGACTTGCTCGCCAAACCTGAATTTTCTGTTCAGATGTGTTTCGATGTAAAGGAGGAGAAAGGGCATTCCTGCAGATCCTTATCCCTTCCTCCTTGGATTCAAGTAGCACTCACAGGTGACCACAAGCAGAAGTTGAAAAATCTCCTCCCACCTGCATATCCCAGTGAATCCTTGGACGTGTGAAACTCTCCCACAGATTTCCATGTCCAGGGTTCTGAACAAGCCCAGAATGGCACCCCACTATGTAAGTGAATACATGTGTCCATATGCCAATAAAACTTTATTTATAAAACAGGTAGAGGGCCAGTTGTGGCTAAGGCTCTAATTTGCAGAGACATGTGCATAGTTGAATCCTCAGTGTTGAGAATAGTTCTCTTAAACAGAGAGTTTTCCAGAGCATCGCTGTGGTCCAGATGATACAGGTTTCTAGGTGTGAGGTTACTGAGTCAAAGGTTTATGAACTTAGTGACCACTAGTTCCTTGAGATCCTTTCCATTTCTACCATCTGTGACACTCAGTCTTTTTGTTTGTTTGTTTTGTTTTTCTAGACAGGGTTTCTCTGTA
>NC_022033.1:15556735-15562660 GCF_000317375.1 Microtus ochrogaster | reverse complement strand
TCCCTAATGCTGGGATTAAAAGTGTGCGCCACCACCACCCAGCAAGTTAATAGCTTTGAAGGTGGCAGAAGGAGCCACAAGCCAGAGAATGTAAATAACCTCTAGACACTGGAGAAGGCAAAAGGGATAGATTAGTGCCCCGAGCCTCCAGAAGACAAGGTCTTACCAGGAAACCAGTACAGACTTCTGATGTCCATAATGGAAGGTAACCAATTCATAATGCTTTCAGCCACTGAATTGCGGGTACATTGTTACACCAGCCTTAAGAAGTGTGCTTAGAAGCTGATGCCTGGGGGTAGAGCTTGGTGGAAGAGCCCTTGCCTAGTCTGCACAAAGCCCTGGGTTTGGTCCCCAGCAGCACACAAATTGTATATAAAATTTACTCTCACCCTGAGGTGAGCCTGCTTGGTGGGAGTTTTCATCCACCTTACAACAACTCGCAGACTTATCAGGTCTCCAGTGCTGTCCCGCGTGGCACTAACAGCTTGTTTGTGCTACAAGCATTTTGTGGTATGAGCTTGGGTGCTGCAGCTCCAGATTTATGTGACAAAAAGTGTATGTTCACACTGGAACCATTAAATGCCCTCAGCATACCCAGATAACAAACCTTTAACTAGCTCAGCACACGCCCGCTCTTAGGCATGGCAACCCCAATGTCTACTGACATCTTATTGAGAATTCTGGTTAACCTTTAACTGCACAAGCACAGGGAGGCAGGTCCACCTTAGCCACACAAACGCAAGGGACACAGGGCCAGTCCTCCCAGTCAGAAGCAGTTCTGTCCCTCAGCCACGCCTGTCACTGTTTGAGGTGTGAGACTTTTTATATTTTCATCACACAGGAGATGGGAGGAAGCTCAGGGCACTGCATGGGCGGAGCTCAGGGAGCCTGCTGAATGCCCCACAGCACAAAGGACGCCCATGATAAAAGAAAAAAAAAATCTGCCTAAAGACCAGCAGTGTGGAGTCTGAGGAACCTAGCTCTAAATGGATCTTGCACAGATGAGTTTTTTATTTTATTGAAGACAGGATCTCAGTATGTAGCCCTGGATAACATGAACTCACTATATAGATCAGGTTGCCCTTAAACTCACAGAGATGCCCCTACCTCTGCCTCCTGAGTGCTAGGGCATATTTAAAGATTGTTTTTATAAACAAAATTCTGTTACTGTTGTTGGTTTTGACTCTTTTTTACTCTTTAGTTTTTTTGGCTTTGGGGGGAGGCCATCCAGCTTCCAAATAAATCTCACAGAGTCTTAGTAGGTCTTTTTTCTTTTGTTGTTGTTGTTGGTGTGTGTGTCAAGACAGGGTTTCTCTGTAGCTTTGAAGCCTGTCCTGGAACTTGCTCTGTAGACCAGGCTGGCCTCGAACTCACAGAAATCCCTCTGTCTCTGCCTCCTGAGTGCTGGGATTAAAGCACATGCCACCATTGCCTGGCATCTTATTCTTTCTTATAAATGCCTGGCCTTGGGCTGGAAAGATGGCTCAGAGGTTAAGAGCATTGCCTGCTCTTCCAAAGGTCCTGAGTTCAATTCCCAGTCAACCACATGATGGCTCACAACCATCTGTAATAAGGTCTGGTGCCCTCTTCTGGCCTGCAGGCATAGACACAGACAGAATTTGTATACATAATAAATAAATAAATATTTAAAAAAAAAATAAATGCCCGGCCTTAGCTTGGCTTGTTTCTCGCCAGCTTTTCTTAAATTACCCCATCTACCTTTCGCCTCCGGGCTTTTCTTTTTCTTATTTCTATAATCTTATTTTCACTCTTCCTCCATGGCTGGCTGGGTGGCTGGCCCCAAGCATCATCCTCTCCTTGTTCTCTTCTTTTCCTTCTCTCTTATTTTCCTTTTATTTATCCTCTCTGCCTGCCAGCCCAGGCTATCCTGTCTCCTGCCTCGCTATTGGCCGTTCAAATCTCTATTAGACCATCAGGTGTTTTAGACAGGCATCTTCACAGTTAAACAAATGCAGCATTAACAAAAGCAACATTGCTAAGCAAACGTTCCAGAGCATAAACAAATGCAACGCACCTTAAAATAATATTCTACAACAGACTTCAATTAATTTTTCTTGCATAAAACCCGTAAGTGGTAGTCACAGCTGGAGCCTGTGTCCTCTGAACCGAGACTCTGGCACAGGTTTTCATAAGATGGCCAGTTAATTCCCGATAAGGAGACTTGGTGACAGTCTCTTTCCAGAGGTTGGGGGTCAGGTAGCTGCAGATCTTAGAGATGGCATCAAAGATGGCCTTGGCAAAGTTGCCCAGGGTGGCAGTGCAACCCCTGGCTGATGTGTAGCAGTCATCAATTGTCGCGGCCACCTTGTCCAGCAAGGATGACATGCAACACCCGGAGCTCTTCTCACTGCAGTTTATTCCAGGACTTTATTCACTTTCTCTCTCTCTTCCCCTCTCTCTCTCTTCTCTCTCTCCGGGCAAACCTCTCCCAGCCCTTAAGTAGGCATGGGCTGCCAATCCCGGATTGCCAGGTGGGCACTGCCCATAGGTTCATGCATATGCAGGCAGCTGATAATCATTGCGTGATCATAGCATAGGTCAAGCCTTAGCCATCTCAGGAGTTGATTATACATCTCCATCAGGTGTGACACCACGCAGCTCGCTACAATCAATACCATCACCAGTAACTTCTTGAAACAAGAGCACAGATGATTTTTAATATTGTTATCTAAATATGTGTGTGTGTGCTTGTGTGTACAGAGGCCCACAGAGACCAGAGGCAATGGATCCGCCTGAAGCTAGAGTTATGGGCAGTTGTGAGTCACTCGCCTTTCATGAAACAATTTCAGGTGCAAGAGTAATGTGCCCTCACAACTGAACCATATCCTGGCACCTTGCTAAGTACACTGAGTCCGCTGGCACTATAGGCGTGCACCACACCTGGCTCAGATGTCTTTAAAAGGGGGTTTGGAGTGGCTTAGCAATGCTAACCCCTGTCTCCCGGCCAGACGAGAAGCCTACCTGACTAATATTTCTTCCTAACTCTGTCACAGACACCTTCCAGTTCTGGACTGACATCCAGAGCAGCCCGTTACATTCACTGCGTTCCACACAAATACTCTTGGGTGGCTGTGCTGGCTGGGATTCCACCCAGGAACAGAATCAGTAAGGGTGAGCGTGGGGGCTGGGGGCAACACCTGTAGGAGCTGGCTCACATCACTGTGGAGGCCCTGACATCCAAAACCTCACAAACAGGAAACACAGTAGAGTTTCCATCCAACTCTGTGTGTGCGTGCCAAAGTGTATATATGAGTGCACTTGTGAGCGTGTGTATCAAGTGTGGTGGCCACAGGTCACTTCAGGAGTCCTTCCTCAGGAGAGGATCAAACTCAGTTTCTCAAGCTCCCACGGCTAGCACTTTTACAAGTGACCCCTCCCTTCCTGGTTGTTTTTAGGACAATGTCCCACTGTAACAAGGCTGATCTAAAAGGCACAGCAATCCTCCTAGCTCTGCTCCTTTTCCCTCCCCCACCCCACTAAAGGGGAATAATAAATTCTCATGTTGCACACTTGCCATTTCACCTTTAAGCTGTTCTTCCAAAGTACCAGGATAGGTCAGCAACAAGACTCCCCAAAGTGCTGCTGATCTAACTAAATACTTTGGAAGAAAAATATCCTATGTTTTCTCTTATTCAGATTTGTGTGTGTGCGTGCACGCACGTGTGTTTGTGTATGTGTGTGAGAGATGAATGTAGGAAGGGTACTATGTGGAGGGAGCAAAGGCAGAAGAGGGGAACAAAATACGGTAATAGGATGATCTGACAAAGATTTCTCATGTGTAATTTAGGTATCTATATATGTATATGTATACATATACAAGCATGTGTGTATATATTTGCTGTTACAAATAGTGAATTTAAATGTGTTATGTATGTTATTTATTGAGAACATGACACACCTGTGTCGGTTAGAGCATAACTTGAAAGAGTTGGTTTCTTCCTTCTACAGAATCACACGTGAGTCCTCAGGCTTGGACAAGCACCTTTACCTGCTTCAGTCATCTCAGCAGTCCACAAAGAACAAGTTTTAACACACTTTTAGAAATTGACAATTTGGCCAGGCTGTGGTGGTGCACACCTTTAGTCCCAGTACTTGGGAGGCGGAGGCAGGAGGCTCTCTGTGAGTTCGAGGTCAGCCTGGTCTACAGAGCGAGTTCCAGGACAGCCAAGATTAAACAAAGAAACCCTGTCTCAAAAAGCCAAATGAAGAAGGAGGAGGAAGACGAGGAGGAGGAGGAGGACGAGGAGGAGGAGGAGGAGGAGGAGGACGAGGAGGAAGAAGAAGAAGAAGAAGAAGAAGAAGAAGAAGAAGAAGAAGAAGAAGAAGAAGAAGAAGAGAAATTGACCTAGGGCTGGAGAGATGGCTCAGTGGTTAAAAGCACTGACTGCTCTTCCAGAGGACCAGGGTTCAATTCCCAGCACCCACATGACAGCTCACGGCTGTCTGTGATTTCAGTTCCATAGGATCCGACGCCCATGGCAAAACAGCAATGCACAAAATACTTAATAAAATAAATTGACAAATTGATAGAGGAAAAATGGTATTTGTTGGATTCATTCTAACCACGTTCCACGAATATTTTCTTTTTTAAAGCTGTCTTCCCGTATTTTTTCTATTTCTAACTTAAGGAAGACCTCTCCATTCTAGATACTAGATACTCATCTCCCCCATTCGCTACAATCAACGTTGCCTGTCGGCCCCTAGAGGACAAAATCGCTCCTTCCCACCTTAGCTGAAAAGGGCTACCCTGTTTCGAGGCAGAAAACGAATTCCTAAAGAGCAGGTAATAACTCAGTGACAGCCTGTTCTCCTCGCTTCCATCACACCACGCCATGCTTTCAGCTTCCTAACCTCTAGTCACTCCTTTGCTGTACTTAAGAAAATTCCTGAGTACCCCCAAGGCATGCTCCCCGATAGCTAATTTACTCGGGCGGGGAGGGGGTGTCTTATCTTGCTCTACAGCGTTACAGATGTCACCTCCATGCGTATTCATACATACATATGTACCAAGTGCGTATTCCTGCCACATAAATACCGTGCCTTCCGAGCCAACCAGGTTAAGGATAGTATGGGTAGGAAAGGTGCTCGGTGTTCTTGGGGAACCACCAGGTCTGACAACCCTGGGACACCGTCTGTTGGTGAGTGGAGCCCTGCCACGCTCCCTTTGTGAGCAGCCGCGGTGATCGTGGAATTCAGAGCTGTCAGCGTTCGGAGCAGAGTGAAGGACGTCCCCGCGGGTCACTAAGACCTCCCGGCCGAGAAACTGTGGAACTGACCGGGTGCCAGAGCACGTTCCCACCGAAACCAGCGCGGGCCAACGCTGGAGGGAAAGCGCAACCTCTTTTTTTTTTTTTAGTAGACCAATCAGAGACGAAATCGGGCCAGACTGACATCCCTAGGAACCAATGAGAAGCAGGGGCCGTCCTCCGAGTGCTTGGGCACCAGAACAGCTTATTAAAAGGCACCAGTCAAAGGGCCTGGTCCTGGCTGTGGACGAAGACGGGTGCCGAGCGCGGGGGACCATTTCGGCGGCGAGATCGGATCGCACTAAGCTAGGCACGCGCCGCCAGCAGCGCCGACCTCTCCGGAGCCGACCGCGGAGCGGGAGAAAACGTGCTACGCGCCGACGTCACGCGCCGCGCCCCGCCCCCAGACGCATATAGCGTAGGCCTGCGCGCGCGCGCGCACACCATTGTGTGGCTGACTCGGCCGCAGCTGCGGTGTGAGGCGCGTGTTCGGGCCTTCGCCGTCCCCGCACCCGCACCGCAGCCCTGCCCCGCGGCCCGCCGCACCTCAGCTAGCCCCCGGGAGCCCACCCGCCACGGCCATGCCGCGCGTCTACATAGGACGCCTGAGCTACAATGTCCGCGAGAAGGACATCCAACGCTTTTTCAGCGGCTACGG
>NC_022033.1:15544869-15555925 GCF_000317375.1 Microtus ochrogaster | reverse complement strand
GGGGAGGAGCTTGAAGCATAAGTCTTAGGAGAGGGGAGACTGGACGAGGGCCAAAGAAAATGCCATTTTAAACTAAGTAATGTGGTAGAAGACCACAAAGTAAATCTAAATAAGCTTTATGCTGTATTGGAACTAGTTGGGGCATGTTACTGGGTGGGGGTTGGGGGTTTTGGTTATGTGAAATGTTTAATGTTGAAATTGTTGCATGTTGAATTCAAACTTTTTAACAAGTCCTTGATGTTTCAATTTAAAAGTGACCAATGGGGCTGAGGCTGTGTCCACTGAGGCTAAGATGACTGCCTTTCCTGATTGGCCTTGGCTTTTCCATACATTGTGTGACCCTTGCCCTATGACCCTTTGGCTGACCTTACCGGAAGCCATGACGACAGCAGCCTTTTGCCATTAGACGCAGGGTGATGGTGAGGATTCCAAGGGTTAGACAAAACTGGTTAATCTGAACTAGGTGACTGTTACCTTGCGTGTTTTGTGGCCAAACCACCACCAAAAACCTCACACTGTGATGTAAGTACTTAGTGTAACTAGTAAACATTTTTGTAAATGTAGAAATGCATGTAATCAGTTAAGTTTTATATTTTACAATGTTCTGTAAAATAAAACTTAGCGAGGTAAAATGAATAAAGGAGCAGTCACTCTCTAACAGATTGCAGGAGAGGGTTAGTTGGATTTAGTCTATTTGACTTGCCCTTAATTTAATTTGTGGCAAATCACAAATGTATCGAGGGTTTAGCAGTATAATAGCAAAGTCCTACTCCAGTAATAAACGTTGCTATGTTTGTACTAACTTTCAAAAACATGTGTCCCTGTCATTACAATGCATCTAATTACTCCCTCCATGTGATAAAGGTGGTGGAGGTGGATACAGCAGTCGGAGAACTTCTGGCAGAGACAAATATGGACCACCTGTTCGTACAGAATTCAGGCTTATTGTAGAAAATTTGTCTAGTCGTTGCAGTTGGCAAGACTTAAAGGTATGTACCTGGGCTTTAAGTGACAGTGGGCGGTCATTAAGAGTTAGTGCTGCATAGACATGCTCTAGATTCTGGGGCTTATCTGTCTTACTGTTTTAGGATTTCATGCGGCAAGCAGGAGAGGTGACTTACGCAGATGCTCACAAAGAACGCACAAATGAGGGTGTAATTGAATTTAGATCCTACTCTGACATGAAGCGTGCTTTGGATAAACTGGATGGCACAGAAATAAATGGCAGAAATATTAGGCTTATTGAAGATAAGCCACGAACAAGCCATAGGCGCTCTTATTCTGGAAGTAGATCCAGGTAACATGAGGGGCTGGGGTGGCTTGTAGTTTTCAGTTGTTGCTTAATTAAATTTATGGTGTTTCTTAGTTGTGGTAAACAGATATTCAGCCATAGCTGAGTAGTACAAACACGTTCTTATAGAGATTAAAAATGTCGCTGTCTATTGTGTGTATAGATCACGCTCTAGAAGAAGGTCACGGAGTAGGAGTCGCAGGAGCAGCCGCAGTAGATCTCGAAGTATCTCAAAAAGTCGCTCCCGGTAAATAATGTGATATTGGGTCTCTCTTAATTTTACCTGTTGATGGCATACATGTGTTTTCTGACAGGATACTGAAAAATCTGACTTTTTTTTTACACAGATCTAGGTCGCGGAGCAAAGGTCGATCCCGATCCCGCTCAAAAGGCAGGAAATCCAGATCAAAGAGCAAATCTAAGCCTAAGTCTGATCGGGGTTCCCACTCACATTCAAGAAGCAGATCTAAGGATGAGTATGGGAAGTCCCGAAGTAGGTCACGTTCTCGGTCCCCCAAAGAAAATGGAAAAGGAGATATAAAGTCAAAATCCAGATCCCGGAGCCAGTCTCGATCCCATTCACCTCTGCCTGCTCCACCTTCAAAGGCCCGTTCTGTGTCCCCTCCACCAAAAAGAGCTTCCAGGTCCCGTTCTAGATCTCGTTCAAGGTCCAGATCAAGTTCCAGAGATTAACCCTGAACTCTACGTTCTTTGCACACTATTAACAGAACACTTTCCTACTTGCTTAGGCAGTTACTCTTCCGAGTTTGTACTTGGCCTCTTCTTCAAGAGGATTTCCTGAAAAGGGAACACAGGAATTTAATTTGTGGCCAAATTTAATGAGAAAAAGATGAGGTTTTAAAGTGGTAGTATGAAGCCCTGTCCCTTCTTTGTAGAATTAAGATAATTTTGATTTTATAGCCTTTGAGCCTAAAATAACTTTTGTAAAGATTAAGCTCATTTAGATTTTTTTTTAAAAAAAAAAATATTGCAGCAGAATCTGCTGCAGGGTTCTGTTGTTTTGTTTGCTTATTTTTAAATTAACTGTTTCAAGCTTTGGATACTGCAGGCTTTACAGGGAGAACCCAAATTTTCAATTATGTTGGCTTTTTATAAAGCTTGAGTTATGTAAGATTTAAATAAAAGTTTGCTACCAAGATGATTGCCTTATTTGAATAGGTCACTACTTAGGGCCCTGTAAGTTTTGATACCTGCCATTAATGGAGACAGTGTAAGTTTCACTGAAGTGTAAAAACAAGGCAAGCCTCAGACCAGCAATAAATTAATCAGTTTGGATAACCTTAATTTGTGCTGTTAATTATATCTACCAAAGTCTTTTTCTGCCCCTTTAATAAGTTTAGTTAAAAGTAAAAGGGACTTTGTAGTTAGTGTCACAAGATGTTGTCTAGTTAAGAGGTTTTTAAAGAAACTAAAGGATTACAAATGAACTCCTCAAGAAGTAAGTCCTAATACTTGGGAGCTTGTTATCCTGTGTTCTGGAAGTGGTCAGTGTGATTAGTGTTAGTGTGTGGTTTGGTGGTCTCTAATGTTTTGAAAACAGAAGTAGCCTTTCTTTGATTAGGAATTTAGTTATCTTCCTCAAAGTGGGAAAAGCACATAATGCTGCATTTTCTGCTGAAAGTTGCTTATGTGTAACAGGTGCTCAGCAGACTACTTGGTAAGATATTTGCTGGTTATAACTTCCCAACAATTGGTCCCATTGTGTTAGTGGGGCTTTTGTGGTTGGTTTGCAAAAACAGTGACATGGATCAGCTGAAATGCTTTGTGCTTTATACATAAAGCATTATGAACACTGTGGAAACCAAGTTAAACAGTGCAAACTTGTAGGAATAACTGGACTTGCAGTTTTCATGCATCCAAAAGCCCAGTTTGTTGAGACTGCAATCAATAAGTGAATTACCTTACAACCCTTTCATTGTTCAGATGTTTTAAAGTCATTTCATCCTAAATACTTCCTCAGTCTTGAGTCAAGGTGTAGATGAATTGGCTTCCTCAGCTGTTGCTACATAATCTAGCAAGGGTTGGATTATAGTGCTATAGGGTTGCTGTGTGGGACTGAATAATCAGAAATGCAATACAGTGAGGCTGAGTGGGACATTGGGTATTCAAGGGCCTATATCGGTATCAGTAGCTGGGAATACTTGGAAACGGAAAGGAGAATGTTTTCAAGAAATTTCTGTTACAAAATCTAAAAGACTAACTTTAGGAAATAGTGTCAGATAAAGCTGCTACTTTAGTCATCTTTTCTTTGATGCTTTGTTTAGATGTTTATTTCTCCAGTGTAAATTTCAGAAGTTAAAAGAAAATTGTTTCTGGTCATAGTTTACCATTTTGCCTGTTCAAAGACAGAAGTGATGGCTCTTTAAAAATTGGGTTTGACCAAAGTTCTTTGTTTTCAGGGAAAAATATATAAAAGCTTTCTGAGCCACAGTCTTTTAAAGGGAGGAAAGGTTATCAGTAAAATTAGGCTTTCTGACCGCATGCATCTTCAACTGTGCTTGACTTCTATTAATGTAGTACATGATAGAGGCATTTGACTATTTTTAGCTGCCCCAATAAGCATATAATGTATAGGTAAATGCCAACATCCATATAATTTTTCTAGGGGCAAAGGCCATTTTATTAAAAATCTAGGCCTAGACCCTAGTTGTTAAATACACTGAATAAACCACTGACTGCATTTAAAGCGTTTGCCTTAGCAAATTTGACTTAAAATGTTTAGTTCCTTACTGACTAGTGAATTCAGTTCTGCCAACTAATATGCAGATTCTAAGAATCCCATCTTGCACACATTGGTGATGCCCTGGGTGGAGTATCAACAGCACCAACCGATAAAAGAGCACAAGAGAAGTGGGGAACATCTTGAGTCCTGTTGGACGTGATAGCGTTTCTTGATATGCCACAGTGCCTTTATGGCCAGTTTGAGTCCTGCCTACTTCAGCCTTTATGTTCCCACTCCTCCTGTGTTAACATTGCTTTCATCTTGGATATTCTTTTTTTCTACTTTGTTAACCTATTTTATGCTTTATCTCAATAAAACGCTTACCAAGGGAAAGACTTGTTCTGAGTTTATTGTGTTGTCCCTTGGCACCAAGTACTTGGCCGGTAGTTTTTTGAGTTTAGTTAACATTGGCTAGTAGTTGATAAGTGCTCTTATTTTAGCTCTAGAGCGCAGAGTTTGGGGACAGTAGATAGTTTGTCTTATTTTCCTGTATTTACTCTTGTCCATTTTTATCTTGTGGTTGATATTTTCAACACAGTTTTTCAAATTAGGAAATTTTAAATACTTTGTAAATCCTTATGTTCTTAATCCTGGGCACTCTAGGCTTTACAGGTTTAGCTTTCAATACCATTGCATTTTCTATTGCTTAATGTTGTTCTCAAAAGCCTCACCTGTGGTCGATCTGATTTCATATACATGGTGGAGTTCCTTGTTTTTCTGAGAATGATCTAGGGCTTGAAGCATAGCTCAGGATGCAGCTTTCCCTCGCATAAATAAACTAATAGGGACTGATTGTGGTGGTAGCATGGGAGGCTAAAGCCGGAAGATTGCTCTGAATTTTAGGCCAGCCAGTATAATTAGCAAGATAGCCTGTCTGAAAAAAAATACTTGGAATATAAAATTTTTTAAGTTTAGTTACTAAGGTAGACACTATTTAAGGTGTCTTTTTATTTCTTAGATTGGTCTCAAACTAACCATGACTTTGGACTTGTAATGTTAAGGCAGTATTAGTGGCATGTAGTATCGCATTTGTACATGTGCTTGTCCCTTTTTTCTTAACACTGTATTTAAGGGCTGACCTTCAGCTCAGCAATCCTACCGCCTCAGACTCTTGATAATTTTAAATTTCTAACCACAAGTGTAGCCTTTCCTAAAAGTGTGGGTTAGTACAGTTATCTTCAGATCCTAAATAGCCTTTGTGGTTAAACCTGACTCTCAGTAGTGATTCCCAGGCTCCTAGTGTAGCAGTTAATAAAGTAATGGGCACTAGTTTGACCAGAAAGGAGTTTCAGTTCCAAAATAAAATGTAAACAAAGGGTGATGCAGCGAAGTCCACCTGATTCCTTGGAGGAAGTAGGACATGCAGGTATTGCACTCTACTTTGGAGATGCTTCTTGACAGACATGGAGTAGTCTGAATATTCCATGGCTCTGATTCCAGTACATTAGCTCTCAGTTAACAAAATCAATCCCTAAACATTTTGGGTTAGGAAGTGACAAACTGCAGAAGGATGTTTTGGAGGCTTTTGTGTACAAAATAGGATTCATTAATGTTTTGGGATGATCACTCTGATCTAGGTGACCTCAAACTCACAGCAGTTTAAGATGCCTCAGCCTGAGAGCTGGAATTATAGACGTGCCATGACACTTGGCCATTGCTATTAACTTTTACAGTGAATTTAAAACACCAGTAATAATAGTGGGATAAACCACCACCCACTTAAGCTTTAACAGTATATATACCTGTGCGCTTCCAATTTTGAAGGTAACTCTAGGCATTTATTTAATAATGGTAATGCTATAGTACATAGTTCTAGAAGGCATCTAAAATCTCTTTAAGCCCTGCCAAGTGTGGCCAAAGCCTGTAATCCAACACAAGATGATTTTTGAAATCGGGGCTGCATAGGTAAGTTTGCCCCCAAATGGAGGGTGGGTTTATAAACATTTTTCCGTTGCCCCATAAAGATTGAAGTAGCTAGGTCATTGTGTATTTCCCAGTCTTGATTTGCTCTAAAGTATATCCGATGCCTTGCATTTGCTGTAAATGGATAGATTTTATTTTTCACAGATGTTTACCTAAATCAACAGCTGGGAACTTGTTTGAAATGCAGCCTCTCAGGTCCCGCCCTGGACACACTGATCCATCCAGAAATACAGGGTGGAAACCAGCCTTACATGTCCTAATAAACTCTCATATGAAATTGTCAGGGGAGTGTTGATGTGGACTTCCTGCACCAGGTCCAACAGAGCAGAGGGGAATCACTCGTGCTCAGGTTTGAAGTCATGCAGAAAACAATTGTTTATTTGGCCTCTCAAAAAATGAGAGGTCTTCACTCAGGCCTATCCTAGCTGACCTGATAAAGAAGCCCTTCTGCTTTGGCCTTTATGAGAAAAGGAACACTTTGAAATGAAGGACCCCCATCTTAACTCTGGTCCTTCAACCCTCTGCCTATGAAACCAGTTCTGCTCAGTTCATCAGAGCACTTGATTTCTGAAGTAGATGGTGCCTATTTCTAGAAGTAGAAAAAAAATTTATGTATAGATTTATTATACTAGTTTCATTTTAGTTGTGACTGCACTCGGTTTTAGTTCCCCTAACAGAACGTTACCTTCATACAAAGGTATGGACTTGGGTTGTACTTGAGTTAGCACTTTTCCAGCTATGGGTTTGAGACCCTGCAGTCCTAAACATGACTACCATCACAGATCACCGCTACATGTTCCGGTCATCAAGTTCCATTTGGCCTTGCTACCCTAGATCCTGCCCTGGAGCTAAGTGTGGTGGCACCTGCCTATAAATTCAGTACAGTTGAGTCACAGGCCAGGAGTGTGAATGGTTGTGCTGGCAGCACATTCAGTACCTGGCACTGCAAAAAGATTGAGAAAATAGCACCACACCCAGATTTTCAGGAAACTGCTATGTAACTGAACAATCTGTGGTCTTCTTGGGTCTGTGTTGACCACATTGCAAACCTCTACTTGAGAACCCGGTGTTTTGTGGCATTCTATAGTGTTAGAGAGCAAAGTTGCTGAGACTATGCATTCCAGATAGGTGTTCTACCACAGCTATATTCCTGACTCATGGTATTTTTTTTTTCTTACATTATTATGTATGTGGGTGTCAGTTCAGCAGTTCCCTCCTACCATTGGGTTCTGGAAATTGACCTCAAATGACCAGAACTGGCAGCAAGTGCTTTTAGCCCCTGAGCCATCACCTGACCACCTCAGTGGTATTCTGATGAGGATGAGGATTCCCTCAGCAATACAATACACATTCCTCTCTTCCACCCTAAGACACCATTTGATGATTACTATGCTTCAACTTTTTAAAGGCACGAAGAGCAAGTAAACAGCATAGATGGTCGTTGGGACCCTTTTTTAAGGCTTAAGTGATTGCAGTGCCCAGCTCAGGGAGCTGGAGATGCATTGGCTAACCAGTCTTCTCAATGAGTATTAAAACCCTAGAGTTCCTAAATTAGGCCTTTATGTAAGGGGCTGTCCCTTCCTTTGGACTATTTAGGCAGCTAGATGTGGGTCTCATGCCCATACTTATAGTAGTCTGTGCAAAGAAGATGGGCACACAGGGAGGAAGAAGAAACGAACGTCTTCGTTCTTCCCCTCGGTGTATCTTACTGGTGTCACTGTGGTCTTAACAATGGGGCTTGAGATTGTAGGGCTGGATAGACTTAAACATCTACTCTCACCTTGTCCTGTGTCTGCTTGAGTCTGCTCAGCTGAATTACCTACCTAGCCAGAGTACCTGGAACCTACATTTCTGAAGGGCCATGTACTGAGTCATGGCTGTCCCATCGCTTTTTATTTCTCTGGTCCTCTGTTCTTTCAGAGATCCTGTACTACTCAGACCCCAGGCTTCCACAGCCTGTGGATTCAAAAGAAATGATGCAGCATCTGCAATCTGAGGCTGGGCTCACAAGCCAAATTGTGAGCTTCCCTTCCTCTGTGAAAGCTTACGGGGGGGGGGGGGTTGGTCATTGTTTTGGATTGAGATCCAGCAGTGAACCCTAAAAAAATAGACTAAAATGGGAGTACTGGAGATGGCTCAACAGGTAAAAGCACTTTCTACCAAGCTTGACAACCTGTTCAGACCTTGGAACACAACACGGTCAAAAGAGCTGCATGTTGTCCTCTAGATGTGTAAACATGACAATAGACCAAAGTGGAGGAGTTATTCCTGGTAGAAGTTCTGTTACCAACCCAAATTAAGCTATTTGGCTGACTTTCCAAGAAATCAGGTGAAAGCAAAATTTCCAAAACAAACCAGCTCCAGCAGCCTCAATAGATAAAGCAGTCTAGGGCTAGGGAGATGAGTCAGTGGTTAAGATCACTGGCTGTCCTCCCAGGGGACCCAGGTTCCAGTCCCAGCACCACATGGTAACTCCAATCCCAGGGTATCCAGGCACACATGAGGAACAAACAACATGCAGTCAGAGCACCCTTACATATAAAAAGTCTGAGGGTGACCTGTTAACACTATGGTACCTTGTTATGTTGCCCAGGCACTCAAGAAATCTTGCCTCCATTACCAGGACTACATGAATGTGCCTTTGAGCCCTATACTCTTCAAACTGTACTGGTACCTCAAGTCAGTGTAGACGGGTCTGCTGATTGTACTGGTACCTCAAGTTGGTTTAGACGGGTCTGCTGATGGTTAAGTGGGTAGGTTCCCTTGACTGGTGTTCTGTCTCTTTGGAGTAGTACATTTAATTGTACAAGTAAATCACTTACCCAGAACCAATTTTTGTTTTGCCTTTCTTGTTTCAATATGACTGCCAAGAGGGTAGGCCCAGGGAGATGGCTCAGCAAGTAAAAGCTTTGCCATGCATGCTTGCAAGCTTGACATTAGGAGCTCGATCCATGCACATCATGATTTAAGAAAAGAACTGACTCCCAAAAGTTGTACTCTGACCTCCGTTCATGAGACATGGCACATGTATACCTTCACTCACACATCATATACACACAATACTTTCTAAAGAGTAGTGTGTGCATGATTCCTAGTGCATGTGGTATGAGTTCAGGGATTCGATCCTAAGATGACGTGTCTCCACTAAGCATCCAAATAAACAAAAATGCTTCCTGAGCCCACCCCAAATGGCCTATGTATTTTCCTAACCTGTAGTCTAATGAGGTAGTTGCCTAATTCTTGGTCCCCAAAGACCAAATTTGGCTGTCACCTTAAGAGCCTGAATAGTGGCTAAATTGAGCTTGTTACTCATACCTGTAATCCCAGCTACTTGGGAGGCTGACATAGGGTTACGTTAGCGAAACTGTCTCAATAGGACCTTTTTTCTAAAAGAAGGGGTTTGGGGATGTAGAGTTTGGTCTAGTATGCATGGATTCTTAGGTTCTGTTCCCAGTAAAGAATTTAGTGTGACCATCTGGAAAGAATCGGACCGGTCTCCTAGACTCCTTCAAGATACTAACAGAAGCTTGAGGGCTACTCCAGAAAGACAGAACTAGGGTTAAGAAAAACACAGCCAAGCAGCCTTGGTCATCCAGGGCTAGTTCTGTGGGGTTATTGCTGTCACCTGGGGAATCATTGAGTGGGCAGCTAAGTTCTGACATAAGATTACCAGCCTGTGGCTGGGTGATGGTGGCACATTCTTTTAATCCCAGCACTTGGGAGCCAGAGGCAGGCAGATCTCTTTGTGTTCAAGGCCAGCCTGGTCTACAAAGTTCCAGGACTGTTATACAGAGAAACCTGTCTCATACCACCACCACCACCACCCCCCCAAAAAAAATTAACAGTCTGCAGGGCTTTCTGGAAGTCAAGGTGAGCTGAGGAGAAATGATTTAGAACAAGCCAAAGGAAAAAAAATGGAGTCAGTTAATAATGACTGTTTCCTCCAGCAAGGGAAGCAAGGGACAGTTTGAAAGGCGCCCCCACTCATTCAGAAAATGAGTGATCTTTAGACAAGGAATTTCAGTTCCAAGTCCACAATACCACAAAGACTTAATGCCCCATCTGCTGTCACTGTGAGTGATAAAATCGAAGACTCTAGTCACTCCGCCCTCGCCCTACCCCTCCATGACAAGAGATGCCAGGACAGAGTTGCTTTCCTGTGTGCTGCTCCTGATTCCCCCTTACAAATTCAGTGACTAACAACCCTGGCTATCCTGGAACTCTCTGGAGACCAGGCTGGCCTTGAACTCAAGAGATCTGCCTGCCTCTGCATCCTGAGTGCTGTGCCACCACCACCCTGCTCCCTTGTGGTATTTTAGCCTTTTTAGGTGTCTTTAGACAGGGAATTTCTGTGTTAAAAGGATTCCCAATTTGCATAGTCTGATGTGTTTGGGGAAGCAGAGATGTTTTCACGTGAAGAGCAAAACCCTGCTATTCTGAGATCCTCGGACTACTGCAACAGTGACTTTAACTCCTAGTGAAACAGGAAGAATGGGCTGCCTCCAAACAAGTTTTTTCCATGCTTCTCTATGTCAACACCATCTGGGCCCAATCTTGGGAAGGGGGGTGGAATATGAAGGAAGCATTGGACTTGCTCACTCTCTTCTTTAAGCAAACTGGGACCAGCAGGGTAAACTGAGCATAGGGGCAGAGCTGTCCATATCACATCAGCTTGGAAGGGGCTCTCCATCCCTTGGGTGTTGGAATGAACAACAGGTATTAAGACCAATGAGACTGTAAATAGGTAGAAAATAGCAACTGAAATCTATACGAGCTGTTTTTGAATCCCACCTGCTCAAATTTCATGCATCAGTTTGAATCACTAAAATTTGGATTTGTTATTAAGGAACCATGTGTTCTAATAGGTTTAACCATTTTAATACTTAACCATTTTTGAATCTTAAATAAGCATAGTCTGAATAAAAGAAAACAGCAATGGTTGTGTTTTGGTGTGTTTAAAGAGGCTTCTATGATTATGGCAGTCCCCATCCTTTTTCTGACTAATCTTGTCCCTAAGAACACAAAATGTTCAGAACTGTTGAGACCAGACAACACATGTAAAGAATAGTTCAAATTTAAACTGTTTGCCACAACAATTG
>NC_022033.1:15534706-15544419 GCF_000317375.1 Microtus ochrogaster | reverse complement strand
AAGAACTATTTTTCATCTGGACTAGGAATCTAAAGATTTGGCTGATGGCTACCACCTAAGAGCCAAATAGACCTCTTTCCTTCTGGGCAAAATAAGGGGGTAAAATTAAAAACCTGTGTGTAAGAAGGAAGTGGGGCACTGAAGAGTCAACCGAAAGACATTTGTTCATTAGTACCCACTGTGCTAGGAACTGGGAATACTAAGACCTGGTGGATTTCCTTCATTCTAGAGCGCAGGGTCTCCTAAACTCTTGAAATACTCGTTTCAACGACGTTACAGCCGTGGTACCAGAATAAGAACCAATAAAGCAGAGGTCTGGTAGAGTGATGAGCTCAGGAAATGGAAGACACAAGAGGAGCCAGTGACCTGCTTGAATCAACACTGAAGGAGCCATTATAGAACTCAAGAACATGGCTTGACAGTCTTCCAATGTTGAACGGAAGCACAGGAGTACAGTGATGTTCCCAGGTCACGTCATCAGTCAGTGGCAGTAGGTCACCCAAAGGCTGGCACAGCTAGGGTCCTTCATGCCAGGCAAGCTCAAGGCCAGACGCCGCGTGGTGCCAAGCTTCCTTCATCTGGGTGTGCGTGCTCTTCACCCATCCTAGGAGAGTTTTCCGAAAATCCTGAAATCCCCTTCTCCAAATGGGGGACCCAGGTGTATACAGGGGTGCGCCTTGCCTGGTACAGATCACTCAGCTGGAGGTCCATCAGGCTGGCTGCCGCTCCCTGCTCCGTGGTTCCCAGAATACTGTAAGAATCTCCACCCACTTCTCCCGAGAAACGAACGGGTCCTGTGGGGAAGAGGCAATTAAGCCTGCACCCCCAGAGCTCCGACAAAAAGCAAAAGCTGCAACTTGGGTCCACGGCCGCTCAGACCAGGCGGCTTAAGCAGCTCCACGCCGCGCTCTGCAGGGAACGGACCCGCCCCCCTGTGTGCGCAGGCGCGCGCCACATCGGGCGCCCTCGGTCACTTGGCGCGGGCTGCACCCGCTAGCCTTGCAGGTAAGCACGGGTCGGTGGACTCGGGCTGGGGGCTCCCGGTACGTCACACCCCGGTCCCGGCCGGCGTGACGAGTGCAGGTGTCCTGAGGGCCCCGCCCCAGGTACTTTCTCAGTTCCTGGCGCACTGGCCGCGGGCTGGGGAGGTGGCTCTGCAGTACCAGGGCTGGGCACTCCCTTTGGGGGCTGCGGGATGCCGGGGCGAGCGAGCCCACCGGCACTGCTGTCGGCATCCAGAGACGCGGGGAGGGCAGAGATTCGGCCTTGCAAAGAGATGCAATCAATTAAGAGTTTCCATTAATGAGAGGGTGTGGAGGGCGAGTTCGGGTTTCCATAGGCCATTTGGCAAACTTTCCTCTGTCACTGATTTTCAATATTTTTTAACAGAAAACTGGATTTAAAAAAAAAAATGGCTATAAGCGGGGGAAAAAAAAAAACCTAAAGAATTCCGCCATTTTGGCGTTTAAAAAAGTAACCCTTCTGCAGAGCAAATGGATCAGTGACCGCCCCGCCTGCAACTGTCTGCGTTAGTCGGGGGAGGCGGGTGGTGGGTGTGCTTGGACACTCCAACAGCGCATTCCACTCGCTAGCGTCTACATTAGCTTCGGCAGAGACGAGCCAGGGGAAGCCCCTCCAAGTTTTCTGTGTGCCTCCAGAACTATCTCTTTTCTTTCCAACACCTAACCACCAGGGCATTTATTGGGTGTCTGCTGTATACAAGACATCAAAGGGCTCTGGGTGGAGTGTGTGTGGAAAGCCTGACAGACAGAATGAATACGTTCAAAAATTGTTTATTGAGCACTTGCTATGTGCAACTACTCTCGTTTTAAGTAGGATTTCCTGGAAACACAGATTTAAGTGTAGGTTTATGGGCGTAGCCCTGTGAAGCCAGCAAGATGGAACAGAGATGGTGAAATACTGATACAGTCTCAACAGAGCTTCAGCCTGGGGAGCAGGAATCCCTAAACTTGAGATGGCCCTGAAGAGATGCCTCAAATGAAGGTAAAGGGATGGGGCTTTGATGGGCCTCAGTCAACTGAGCATCTATTGCTGTCTTAGGGAGAGAACATTTGAACGAGAGTTCCCCTGAGCTGATAGCTGACAGTTGTCTCCATTAGTCCCCAGAAAGGGCTTCTTTTGACTCCCCTCCCAGCTCGCTGCAAGCTTTTCTCACCGGCACTGGATCTCCTCTGCCCTCCCACCCTGCAATTGATTTGGTGCGCCAAGGCTTCCTCTTTTCTCTGCATTCCCTTCTATGTCTTAAACACCATCTGTGTGCAACAGCTTTCAAATGTGTCTCCAGCTGCAGCCTCATCCCTTAAAGTAGAAGGCTCATGAGAACCCTGTGTCTCAGGAGCACCACTGTCCCCAAAGCATAGAGCAGTGTTGGCACTTCACTGGCTCTCCGGGACGTGCTGAGACCAGACAGCAAAGTCTTGTCAGAAAGACCATCTTCAGCTGCTTCTCTGACACACCTGCCAGGGGGGACTGTTTTTTTTTTTTTTTTTTAAGACTTCTTTGAATAAGCAGCCTCTCTTCATAATCGTCAGTATTTTAAATAAGAGTTTTATTCTGTTTAAAATAACTATAAGTGACACAGAGGCAGAAGAAATGGCTCAGGGTTAAGAACACCTGTTGCTC
This sequence comes from Microtus ochrogaster, assembly GCF_000317375.1. NCBI lineage: Eukaryota > Metazoa > Chordata > Mammalia > Rodentia > Cricetidae > Microtus > Microtus ochrogaster. The sequence goes on along the minus strand of NC_022033.1, from coordinate 15,541,776 downwards.
TTGCAGAGGACCCAGGTTCAATTCCCAGCAACCCCATGGTCTCTGACAACCATCTGGAGCTCCAGTTTCAGGAGGATCAGAAGCCCTCTTCTGGCCGCAGCAGGTACTACATGCACACAGTGTAGCAAAACCAACTGTACACATAAGGCTAATATTTCTAAGTGATATAAACACTTAAGCTGTAAAAAGCAAAATGAATTGGAATTGAAATTTGGGAGATACTGGATCTTTATAAACTCAAGTTTTAAAATCTCATCTTGTTTGGCTTGAATGCTTCTTTAGTTAATCAGGTCACATATCTGACCCTATCTACCAGTTTATACCATGGTTTTATACTTCTAATGATAGATATCTGTAATATATTCCATTTTAGGGAGGAAACTCTTGGAGATAAATGAATACACAAGAACAACAAGAGAGAAAGGGAGGGTGGGCACACGACAGCAGCCATTGCAACTTGACTTGCAAGTAGGCAGTGCCCATGGTATTGGCTAGAAGCTGCCCAACTCCCTGGAGTTTCTGTCTAAAGGGAGAGGATTGCTGTCTGTCGAAAGCCTGCTGGTATCAGTACTTCACAGCCAGCATTCACCAAAGCCCCTTCAGGTAGGTGCCATTGTCACCTTCATTTTACTTTACTGTTAAGAAAACTAAGGCTTGCCCTGCAGTGGTGGAACACATATTTAATCCCAACACTTGGAAGGCAGAGGCAGGCAGATCTCTGTGAGTTCGAAGCCAACCTGGTCTACAGAGTGAGTTCCAGGACAGTCTGGGCTTTTATACAGAGAAATCTTGTCTTGAAAAACGACAAACAACAACAAAAAAACAAAACAACAACAACAAAAAGAAAAGAAAACCGAGGCTCAGAGTGGGAAAGCTGCTTATCTGGAGTCACGGGTACCAAGTGAATGTGGCGAAGCTGAGAGTCTAACTCAAGACTCCGTCCTGGGCTCAGCCTCAAAATTCTTCCTTACCATCTATGCCTGAAGCCATGGCTAAGGAGCAGCTGAGTAGTAACCATGCTGTGGAATACCATTCTTCTCTTCTCCCCTCTCCTCCCCTACCCCCCTTCCTTTCTCTTCTCTGTCCCCCAACCCCTGTGCTGGATTTGAACTCAGGATTCATGCATACTAGTGCAGTGCTTTGCAATAAGCTAAACCCCCAGCTTCTGGACCTTGTACTGACTGGGTTTTCATATGCTACTCTTTTGCTATTCAGGAACATGCATTTGTTCAACAGAGGCTGCAGCCTAGGCGTTATGGCTCTCTGTAATTAATCTATGGCTAACCATACATGGCTGTGTCTGGGGTTAGAGGGAGTGGTGCACAGGGACACACAAAAGAACAAGATCAGGAAAGATGTCACCTTCCACAAGGACTGACCCTGTTTGGATAGAGTAGCATGTAGTCCTGAAGACTCTGAGTTCTCAAAGACGGGGAATGGAAGTGGGGGATCAAGAAAGAAGTGATTTGGACTTAGCCTGGGCTGTGCCACTGACAAAAACAGAACCTTGGCCTGAATCATGCTTCCTGTACGCCATTTCTGTACACACAGCATGCGTGGTACCCTCACATGTGCCATTATGCCCATCCTCACAAATAATGAGCAGGGGAGGATGCAGGGCCTGGACAGAGTTCTATCAATAACCTGGTAAAGGCAGGAGTCAGACCTGATGCTAGTATCCTAAAACACTTCAGTTCTGGATGCTACACAGAGAAACCCTGTCTCAAACACAAACAAACAAACAAACAAAAAGACCACTATACTCCTCTTGGAGATGAGACCTTTCTCAGCAAGTTGCTGACTTGAAGGTGACCGGTTTCTCCTCCAAAGATTCCCTTCCCTCCCCATCCTCATCATCCTGGTGACTGTGTTTGATTTGTAGACTCATCTGGATGGAGGGACACACGGAAATGGAGGTGCTAAGGACACTGAAGGGGTCTTCCACAGGGGAGGTCAGTGTGCACCTGATGGCCAGAGACAGCGCAGGTCCCCGTCCTCACCTGCCTGCAACTGCCTTTATTATTCCTAGTAAGTCAAGGTCAGTGGTCTGGAGGTCCCGTACTTGCTCAAGAGGATGTGGACGGGGGCAAGGATGACACTTTCACTCCTTTTGTTACTGTTTTGTTTTTTGGTTTGATTTGAGACAGGGTTTCTCTGTGTAGCCCTGGCTGTCCTGGAACTTGCCTTGTAGATCAGGCTGGCCTCTGACTCCTGAGTGCAGGGATTAAAGGCGTGTGCTACCTCACCTGGCCACTTTTCACTCTTCTATACCTGCTTTTCACCTGTATACACATGCATGGGAGGAGAAAGGGTAACCAGACTCATCTGTGCTCTGTCTTATCTGCGTATCTGTTTCCAGCCAACGCAACTACCCTTAGTCTGCCCAGCCCGGCTTCAGTGGTGTCCTATCCCCGGGAGCCAGCCCATGTGGGTGCCCTGGAGCGAGTGACTAACAGCGAACCAGTTACTGCCACCATTCTGCCACAGCTAAGCACCGGGCCAGGGACCAATAGCACAGTCAGGCTCCTGGATTGGACAGGAGTTTGCACACCTTCAGCTGGGAGTGGCCTACGGGTCAGTGCCCAGGAGGATTGGCAGCTGTGGGGCGGGGCCTGTGGGCTTGAAGGCGGGGCTTGAGGCGGAAAAGCTGAGGCTGGTGGGCGTGGCTTAGAGTGAGTAATCTCCAGGAACAGAACCATATGTGGGGGCGTGGTTGGGGCGGAGTGAGCGGAGTCTATAGACCCCCAGAAGTGTTCATTGGCAGAGCAAACATAAAGTGTGGGTGACCCAAGGTGAGTGGAGAGCTGATGTAGTAGTTAGTCACGATCCTCAAATTTTTCTGTATTCCCAGTTCCGAATAAGCGAATATGCGCCATTGAACATGATGGGAGTACAGCGACCGCCAAGCCCGGAACGGCAGCGAGAAAGCCTGGTCGGACATGAAGGTGGCTCTACAGGAGGTGATACGGGCACCCAGTACCCTGGTAGGATCCTGCTTCCGGAGGCAGTGTGTGGGTGGGTGACCCTTGAGCTCCCTGAAGACTCTTGGATGGGAATGTGAAGGGAGGCAGTCCTAAGTGGAGAAGGCTGAAGGATGCTGTCCAGTAGAAGATGGGCTGTAGGGATGTGAACGGAGCCTGCATGTGGCAGTCCAGGGTGAGAAGACTAAGGCCCAGCCGGTTTCCACAGATGTCCGCCAGGACCCTCAAGAAGACACCTCTCAGGAACCCCCAGAAGACGCGAGCTCCGGTGAGTACCAGACTTTTGGGCCTCAACAAAGCACTGCTCCAGACCTTGGTTCTTCAGATGACCACTGCCCTCTGCCTTTCCAGAAGCGGTAAGAACGAGGAATTACAGCCTTTCTTGCCCTGGTTTTTAGCCCTTGAGGTATCTTTCCGACTTCAGGCTTAGGAGAATGTGAATACTGTGAATTCTACTGAATTTATAGTGTTTTGGTTGTATTATTATTATTTATTGTTGTTTTGCTTTTTTGGTTTTGTTTTTTTCTCTAATGAGAACGTTCCTTTTGTAGGTCAGTCATAGTAGAGAACTCGGGCTGTGCTGTCACTTCCGAGCTCCTGAAGCCCATGAAGAAGAGGAAACATAGGGAGTACCAGAGCCCATCAGAGGAGTCAGAAACAGAGGCCATGGTAAAAAGAGGGGCGGGGAGAGAAATGCAAAGCTGGAGCATCAGCCTTGTAATCTTGCCAGTCCTAAATGGGGGAGGGGTTGGAGATCCTGTTGTGCCTGCTCCCATATCTTCTGGTTCCATTTTGAATCAGGTATTAAACCTAATTAAAGGGAGGGAAGGAGGGAAAGGGGGCAGACGAGAGGGAGGGAGGGAGGGACTTAGTATATAGCCCAGGCTGAATTTGGACTTACCCTGTAGATGTGACTGGCCTTGAACCCCTATCTTTCTGCCTCCACCTCCTGACTACTCCTGACCTACAGATCACTCTCCTAATTTTCTATGGCTCCCATCATGAACTGGTGTTAGGGTTACAACACACAAGGGCAATGGCACCTAAAGTGGATGCGTGGCAGTAGAAAATGAAATCTTTAGAGTCTAGTACCTAAATGAGAGGTCTGGAAACAGGACTGAAGCTGTAGATGCAGAGTCTCTTGAGCAGGTAAAATCAGCACAGAGCAGATATTCATGTACTCAGTTTCCCCATCTGGGAATGAGAATTGTAGTCAGGCTGTGTGACAAGGGTACTCATACGAATCTATACTCCCCCCCCCCCCCCCCAGTGGTGCAAACCCAAGCAACAAATTGACTTCAGGAGCAGAGTTCCAGCATATACCCTGCAGGAAACTCTTCCAATTTCGGGCATAACATTGGACCAGAGAGCCAGGCAGGGGCCAGGGACTAGAGGCTGAACTTACATCCTGACCCATGAGGACAGGAAGCTGGAATTAGTCTTTCTTTCTACAGAAGCAAGAAGGAAAAGATCCAGAGAGTCAGCCTACCACCAGCACCCCAGAGGGCGAAGAGTGGAGCCGAGGCCAGCTGGGTATGGCGGCCTGTGTGCGGTTGTTTATGTGAAGTATTTATATACTTCCAGAGGTTTGAGACTGAAAGTGTGGCTCGTGGTTGTGGTTGCATATGGTACATGTGAGCACAGGTTAGTGTGTCTGAAAGTGACCGAGTGGCCACTTGTGGTTTGTGCATGGCTATATGTTTATTCTTGGGGCTGTTTATCTTGCATCATTCAGCTGCGAGGAGGCCCTCCTGGGAAGTCTGGGCTCGGTATCTGAAGACCTGAGGAGTTGTGTAGTATTACTTCCCTTTGGTGGTATTGGCAAGCCCACTCTGGTCATTAGCCTGACCTTCCTGTTTGATCTTCTGGTTCTAAGGAAGAATCCTTCATAGTTGGCTTCAGCCCTCAGGCCCATTGTTAGTATTTCTGTAGTCACAGGTGACAGCTGCAACTGGATTTAAGCAGAGCTTACCACTGGTAATCATTTATGTAGCCATTTTATATCTTCCGTCCCCAACACTTAAATTATATCAACCCAGGATCTGAATTTATTTGTTTATTTATAGTTTTATTGCATTTATCTATTTGGGGGAGGCACATGTGCCTCAGAGTCTGTTGGCGGACAGATGGCAATTTTCTGGACTCAGGTCTCTCCTTCCACCGCATGGTTCCTGGGGGTCAATGATTGGTCATCAGACTTGGCAGCGAGTGCCTTTACATGCTGAGTCATCCTGCCAGCCTGGGGCTGAGGTTATTAATCACTGTGTCTTGTATGTTTATCCTGGTATGGAATGCCTGTTCAGTGGGTGAATTGTGCCCATCAGTGGTCATCCCCACAAACCACCTTTATCCCCCAGATTACCAGCAGTTTGCCTTCTGCATATATAGATTTGCCTGTTTGGACCATTTTATTCAAATAGCATCATGCATGTTGAACTTTGTGGTTGTCTTCTTTCTCCTTAGTACAGTGGTATCAAGGTCTAGCAATATTTTAATATCCATGGGGACTGTATTCCCTTTTCCTGAATAACATCGGGACTGTGATTTGTTGGAGGGAGCCACTCATTAGTTTCCAGCCACCTGGCTAGCTTAGCCCCACAATAATCACACAGAAACTGTATTAATTAAATCACTGTTTGGCCCATTAGCTCTAGCTTCTTATTGGCTAACTCTTACATATGAACTTAACCCATTTCTATTAATTTGTGTATCACCATGTGGCTGTGGCTTACCGGCTAAAGTTTCTAGCATCTATCTCTGGTGGCTCCATGGCTTCTCCCTGACTCTGCCTTCCCCCTCCCATGCTATAGGCCAAAGCAGTTTCTTTATTCATTAACCAATAAAAGCAACATATAGACAAAAGGACCTCCCACACCAGTGATTATTCATCAGTTGATGGGCAGATCGCTTCTATTTGGGGCTGTTATATTCTCTTATCTGAATTATTGTACAAGCTTTTTGTAGACATATGCTTCGTTTATATTGGGCTTATACCTAGGAGTGAAAATTTCTTTCACATAATAGCTCTGCGTTTGTCATCTGGATATATTACTAGGCTGTTTTCCAAAGTGACTGTACTGTAATCTTGCATCCCCAACAGAATGTGCAGGGTTCTAGCTTATCCCTGTCCTCAACACTTGGTGACTCTGTTTTTCCATCTTAGCCATCCTGTGGGATGTCTCCCGTTGTTTGGATTTGTGTTTTCCTAATGACTAGTAAGTGATACGTGATGTCTCTTTTATGAATTTATTGTCCATTTATATATTTTCTTTGGAGAAATTTAGGCCCTTACTCACTTTTAAATTGGGTGTAAGAAACTGATGCTATGCTGAACTGCTATAGTGACATATGGGCTTGGCAGGGTCTCAGAATGAGTGCAGTTCAGAACAGACGTGCCAGGATGCCAACTCCAGGGGCTCTGTCTGCCTTCTCACTTGCTTTCTCTTCCTCTCGTCCTCCCTGACCATTTTCTTTCAAAATTTATTTTGGCTTTTAAGGATGATTTTCTGTTTTGTTTTGAAACAGGGCTCACTGTGTAGCTCTGGGCTGGCCTGAAACTTGCTACACATAACATCAGACTGGCCTCCAATTCAGAGATCCATCTGCCTTTGCTTCCCTGGTACTGGGATTAAAGACACGTACCACCATTCCTGGACCTTTTTTTTTTTTTTTTTTTTTTGAGTCAGAATCACACTATACAACCTAGGTTGGCCTCAAATGAACGATTTTCCTGCCTCAGCCAAGTACTGAGATTATAAGGCATTTACCATCCCATCTGGTTTAGTGAGGTGTCTTTATTTTTTTGGGACAAGGTCTTAGTCTTTAGCTCTAGCTAGCCTCTGATTTACAGTTTTCCTGGCTCTGATTTGCAGATCTTGAGTTACAGGCATGTGCCACCTCACCCAGCTTAGAGACATTCTGATTCTGATGTTTGTTTGTTTGTTTGTGACATCTTCTGTTTCTGTAAGCCCAGGCTGGTCTGGAACTCACCTTGCATCTCAGGCCAACTTTGCCTCTGCTTCCACAGAGCTGGAATTATACGCATATACCACCATGCTCAGCTTAGAAACACTTTCTTTTTTTTTTTTT
>NC_022033.1:15529034-15534606 GCF_000317375.1 Microtus ochrogaster | reverse complement strand
GATCCGCCTGCCTCTGCCTCCCGAGTGCTGGGATTAAAGGCGTGCGCCACCATCGCCCGGCCTAGAAACACTTTCTTAACGGAAGTTCCTAATCTAAATATCCAAGCAAAACTCTACAAACCCTTCATTTTGGGGGAGAAGATGGTCCTTGGCTTTCATTAGTTTCTCAGAATAATTCAATAGCAGCATGTTCATGGGCAGTGCCCTCAGGACCTAGTCATCTCTCCCTGCCCCATCCCTCTTTTAGACAGGATCTTACTATGTAGCCTTAGATGGTCCATGGTGTTAGCATCCTGTCTGCTGCATTTTCTCTCTCTATCCTCTAGATATTGTCTATTCTGTATCAAGCACTGGCTAGGAGCTCAGCAGAGTGAGCTAGACACCAAGCCTTGCCTAAGGAGGTCACAGTTGCAGAGATGAATATTTAGACAAGTAGCTATCGTATAACAGTATGATGTATAATATTTAATATAACAGTATGTTATATATCATATAACAGGTATTATGTGTGAAGTGTGTAAATACAAAGCTGTTTCACAGGACAACTGCCATGTGCAGTCAGTCATTCCGTGACTTGGTACAGCCATCTGCCCTTTCTCTAGTCATATAATAAACACTTGCTGAACATCTGTCTCCTGTGAAACCCTAACTAATGTTGCAGCTGGATCTGGGTCTTAGAGAGTGAGAAAAAGTTAGGAGGGTGGAAGAAAATTGTGGCGTGGGATACCCGAAATAGAGGCTCAGTCTGTGCAAACTCACAGCCACAGAGGCACCGAGGTTCGTGGTAAAGCATGAGCAGGAGGGGGTGGTTAGTTCTCAGGTTCCGGTTTTGTGTCTGGTTTTGTTCTTTAGTTTGAAATGAGAAGATAATGTGGGGGGGGAAAAGAAACCGCCTTACTTCAGAGATATTTAGAGCAAGGACTAAATGAGAAGGTGGAGACAGACTCAAGAGAGACACAGGAGTTGGAATCAGTAGGACTGGAGGATTCTGGGGAGTAGAGAAGCACACGGGTCACTGCCAGGTTCCTGGATGGATGAATGGATGGAAGTATCACTGACTGGGATAAACAGCACCAAAAGGGCCCCAAGCTTTGCTGTAGTCATTTCCAGGTTGGCTTTGACCAGGCTGAGCTTGCCAAGGGCATCTGAGGAAGCAGGAACAAGCAAAGGAGCACTCTGGAAGCCGGAAGGAATCCGTTTTACAGCTAGCCTCTGTGATACCTTCATACAAATCATGTAAAAATGCCTCATATTTGTAGACCAGCCAGAAGCGGGCTCCTTCTTTCCTATAGACAGCTGTAGTTGGACTTTCTTGTCAGACTTTCTTTTGGGACTGATTTTGTTTCTTCATACTCCTGCTCAGAGAGTAATAGATGAAGCTGTGTAGAGAGCTAGGAGAGTCCGGGAGGGCTGGCTGTAGCAGAAGGGCTGTAGTAGGAGTCTTACTCAGGACAAAGGAGGCCCTGAAGAGATAGATGTGTGCTAGATTTGGCATTGACATCAATCTCCAAGAGAGAGAGTTTGATAACTTGGTTGATCAGTTGATGAACAAAATATTTGTCTTAGCTCAGCTGGGTTAGGTCATCAGGAGCTCAAGGTTTGGTGCAGTGACTAAGGAATTTAGGCAGCTGTAGAACAAACTTGAGTTCCACTGAGGAACGAACCATCTTCCTGAGCAACAAACCACCACAAGCTGGAATGACCCAAGGCTGAGTGAGCCAGAGCAAGGAAGAGTTGGGTTAATCTGTCTTGAGTAAGAGCAGGAAGACTCAGTAACCTGACTCTAGTCTTGGTGTTTCATAAGAACCTCTCCTGACCCACGTGTTTCAGAATCCTCACATTGTGGATTGTAGAAGAAGCGGCAGGCTGCATTCCTGCTGCCCAGCTCCCAGCCACCTGACTAGCTTATACCCCGAAATAAAAACACACAAGTTGTATTCACTTAAACACTGCTTGGCCCATTATATCTAGCCTCTTCTTGGCTAACTCTCATATCTTGTTTAACCCATTTCTAATAATCTGTGTAACACCACGAGGTGGTGTCTTACTGGGAAAGATTCAGCATGTCTGACCTAGTGGCTGGCTCAATTGCATCTGCCCTGGAGAGGAGAGGCATGGCATCTAGCTCACTCACTTCCCTTCCTCCCAGCATTCTGTTCTGTCTACTCCACCTACCTAATTTTCTGACCTATCAGGCCAAGCAGTTTTCTTTATTGATTAACCAATGAAACAACAGGTCGACAAATAGCCTTCCCACATCACTAGATGACATCACAAAGCTGAGTCCATTGCCAAAATGCAAGCCAATGCTTATGTGTCGTTGGGTCTCTGGTTGTCTGTGGCCTTCAATGGAAGGCACCTCAGCTGAGCTGCTCAGCCTACTGGTGGTAACTGGTTGTCACAGCTTTTAAAGAGTCCTGTGCAGGACTGGAGAGATGTCTTAGAGGTTAAGAATGCTGGCTGTTCTTCCAGAGGTCCCAAGTTCAATTCCCAGTAAACACATGATGGCTCACAACCATCTATTATGAGATCTGGAGCCCTCTTCTGTCATACAGGCAGAACATTGTATACATAATAAATAAATAAAAATTAAAAAAAAAAAGAGTCCTGTGCGTGGAGGCCAGGAGTTTACCAGCAGGAACATGTCCCATCCTTCCCGCCCAGGTCCTCTTAGGGTTATGAACAAGACCCAAACTGTAGACTCTTGAAGCACTTCATTCATATCTGTGTGTGTTTGCACACACTCATGTCCATGAATGCATGTACCCATCACATACACATGTGCCCACCCTCGGCATGTACATGTCTGGAAAGACTGTGGAATTGGTCTGTGTGCTGGAGCACACCAGGCTCACACCCGTATCTGTATGTCTATGCCTGTAAGTAGTTAAAGAAAACACTCTTTAGAAAGGTTTCTTACTTTCGTGTGTTCTGTCCTTCACTTTTTCCTCCCTGCTCTCCCTCTTACTCTTTCCTTTGTGAGCTTAGGTAGCAGTGCGACTAAGTCCTCTGGCTCAGGCTTCATCACTAATCCTCACCCTGCACATGTCCAAGGACAGTGTGGCTGATACTTTGTGATCTTAGTTGCTGTGTAATCTAAAGGGCAACTGCTGACAGTGGCTTGAGGGTGGAGGAGAAACAGAATCTGCGACCTCGCCTCAGGTCTGAGCCCCCTGTGCCTGACACTGGCCTAGCTGAGTGTGGCAAGATGTCCGTGTGGACAGACAAAGGTTTGCTTGTAGAGCTCAGGCAGGGGAAACTGAGGAAGACTGTCCATGCCTTGGCAGCAACTGAGGAACCAGCCTGCCTGTTTTGTCTTTGCAGTGTCGGAGGAGAAGAAGGAAGGCTGGTCCTGGGAGTCCTACCTGGAGGAGCAGAAGGCTGTCACTGCCCCAGTCAGCCTCTTCCAGGATGTGAGTTGGACAATTTCAGTCTAAGGAGATTTTATCTTCTCAATTCAGGGACTCACCACCAAGCGCAGGGCTTCTAGTGTTTTCTTCTGGACAATCTTTGACATACTAGCAAGATGAAGATGTCTAGGGTTGAAAAGAGTATCCTGTAAGGGACTTCCTGGGTGGGAAGAAGTAGGGAGGTGCCCTCCAGGCCCCCCCCCCTCATCTGCTGACTTGTGGGTTCTGGTATCTTTTCTGCGGTTTAACACTGACCTCACCATGAGGTAGGTGGGAGAACCCTTACCTCTAGCCCTGATCCAGCCCTTCTGAATAGTCCTACAGCTCTCTCGCCCTCTGGGGACCCCTTGCAGGACAGATCCCCAATAAGTCACCCCTTTGAGACCAGCAGGCAGATGGGGCCTAAGGGAGCTCCTTCACCCCAAGCCCATGAGGCAAGGATAAGGCTGGATGGAAGCCGGGTCCTCTCCGCTCTGTGCGTTGACAGTCCCAGGCAGTCGCCCCTGACAAGAATGGCTTCAAACTGGGCATGAAGCTGGAAGGCATTGACCCTCAACACCCGTCCATGTACTTCATCCTCACCGTGGCAGAGGTGAGCTGGAAACACCCTCCCAGTGTCTCAGTGTAGAGTGATGGAGCCGTTGTGGGTAGCGGTGAGAGGCACTGCTTTACCTCAGGGAGCCCAGACAAACAAGAGGATCCATTGGAATACAGGGAAGGCTAAAGGCAAAGACTGGGAAGCAGACGGGGAGCAGCGGGACACTGGTATCACTAAATAGTATACGTTGTCTTTGCTGGGGTTGGGGTAGATATGAAAGATCCAAAAGGCAGGGAGGGATGGCTGTCTAGAATCAAATAGGACCCTGTCCTCTAGGAAGGGAATCTGTGAGATGGGCACAGCAGTACAGGCCATGGGCATGCAGATCAAGGAATATTCCATTTGGCCTAAGTGGGCAGGGAAAGTGTAAGGAAGGCCTATCTGCCGCCACCTGTGTTTGAGCAGGAAATTGGAAGCAGATGCAGCAAAATGGTCCCTGGGGCATGAGATGGTGTGAGCATAGCAGGGTGTACTGAGAGTGTACGGTGAGAGAGTGTGGCTAAAGGAAAGAGTCCAAGGGCATGGGATGACCTGTAGTACTTTCTGCTTCCTGTCTGGGGCTTAGGAGGGCAGCAGACCCACCATGCCCTCAGCACCCAGGGCGCCTGCTAGCATTGGATCCTTAGGACTGCAGGCTGGACCAGGAAAGGCGGAATAGTGGGAAGGTGGCATCTGCTGGCCCTGACGTGCCTCTGACTCTTGTCACAACCAGGTGTGTGGCTACCGCCTGCGCCTGCACTTTGATGGGTATTCTGAGTGCCATGACTTCTGGGTCAATGCCAACTCCCCTGACATTCATCCTGCTGGTTGGTTTGAGAAGACTGGCCACAAGCTACAGCCTCCCAAAGGTAAGACCTCCCTGGGTTATCCCTGGAAGATAGTGAGTGAGTCCCCAGACTCCCTTACTCCCTTCAGGTCACCCTACATCCCACATTTTTTTTTTAAGCCCAAAACTTTGGCCACTTTCTCTGTCCCATTGTGATACAACTCCACCCTGAGGCTTCTAAACTCTTTGAGTGTTCACCAGGTCTCATCTTCCTTTAGCAGAGGGGCCCTGAGGGTTTGGGGGACTTCAGACCTGCCTGTTTCTACTTCATTCCTGGGGTCCTCACCATGGCCCAGCCTCTGCACAGCGTTCTCTTCGTTCCCCCGAGGGGCCCAGGTTACAAGGAAGAGGAGTTCAGCTGGAGCCAGTACCTGCGCAGTACAAGAGCTCAGGCAGCCCCCAAGCACCTGTTCGTAAGCCAGAGCCAGGTGAGTATCTGGGCACAGGTGAATACCACCCTCAGGCCAGAGTCGCTGTAGCCAGCGCGGGGGATCTGGGCACAGGTGAATACCACCCTCAGGCCAGAGTTGCTGCAGCCAGCGCGGGGAATCTGACTTAGCAGAATGGAGCATGGAGCACAGGGGTTGCTCTCAGCTCTCTCTCTCTCTCTCTCTCTTCTGCTCAAGAGGCGTGTCTAGGGAAACGTCAAAGCCAAAATGGGAGATGATCATTACTCATTCCGGTCTCCTCCTTCCATCTTGCCTTCATCCATTTTCTTTCAAATTCCGTTTTCTTACA
>NC_022033.1:15512043-15528166 GCF_000317375.1 Microtus ochrogaster | reverse complement strand
TTACACTTGCAGACCATGGGCGCTGGGATCTGAACTCCAGTCCTTGTGATTGGGCAGCAAGCACTCTTAATCACCGAGCCATCTCTCCAGCCTACTTTCTATTCTTTTAATAAGGATTCAATCTCTCCATGACTAGCCAGGGGTCTCCAGTCCCCTGCTAGCAAAGGACCCTTTGGGGAAGCGCAAACCATAGCATTCTGAGCTGGAGAATCCTCCCCCATACATGCCCCAGAGGCCTAGCTGACTGCTGCAGCCTGGACACTAACTTGTCATGGCTCAGATGTTTTTCCTCTGGTCTTCTCTGCAGCTCAGTGGAATGAGGTCAAAGTCTGTTCTGGCAGCCTTCCCCTTTGCTCACATCCCCACCAGCCCACCTCCTGGTGTTAATCTGCTCAGAGGCGGATGGTGGTGTGAGCAGTTAGTTAAGTATCACATAACCCCAAGCAAAGGGTCTGAGAGATAGGGAGCTCCCATTGAAAATACTTCCATACTGGGGGCTGGCTGTGCATCTTAGTAGCATGTCCCTTGCCACCATAACCATATTGAAGGGTCAGGGACTCCATCATGCTGGTGACAGGGACAGTTACTCTGCCATTCCAGTCCAGCTCCAGAGACTTTATTTGGGGACAAGAGGTGGTTAATAAGGGCCCACCTTCTAGTTATGGGAAATGCAGATTTTTTACAATACTTGTTTTGCGCAGGGTTTCTCTGTGTAGCTTTGGAGCCTGTCCTGGAACTCACTCTGTAGAGCAGGTTGTCCTCGAACTCACAGAGATCCGCCTGACTCTGCCTCCCGAGTGCTGGGATTAAAGGCGTGCACCACTATCACCTGGCAAAATTATTATTATTAGTAGTAGTAGTAGTATTAGTAGTATTATTATTAGTAGTAATGTGTGTGTATGTGTGTGTGTGTCTGTATCAGAGAACAACTCCCCTTTTTGTTTTGGTTTTTTTTTTTTTCTTTGTTTCAAGACAGAGTTTCTCTGTTTAGTCCAGGCTATCCAGGAACTCACTCCATAGATCAGGCTGGCCTTGAATTTACAAAGATCTGCCTGTCTCTGCCTCGTGGAGTGCTGGGATTAAAGGCATGGGCCACCTTTGTCCAGTCCGGAAATGCAGATTTTTAAGTCAACTGTTTGACCTCTGGCCCTGGCATTAACTGCTTTGTGTTCTGAGTCACAGATGTCACTTCTAGGAGGAGAATGACTGTCCTAGACAGGTGCTTAGAGATGAGGAAGTGCTGTCTTTGAAGCTTCTGTTTGTGGCAACCACACAGTCAATACTAGATCCCTGGCGGCTCCCTGCTCCCTGCTCCCTTCATGGGTGGAACACAGCAGGGCTCCCTCCCCCACCACCCAACTACTGCGCCCCCCCCCCCCACCCTGCCTCAGGCAAGCCTGGCTAGGCTCAGTAGGGTAGGGGAGACTTGTCCTCAGCCTGCTGGGACTTTTGGGTAAATACAGAGCCTCCTGACAGTCCCTGACCTTCTCCCACAAGTCATTACACTTGGAGGACAGAAAGTCCCTGTGTGGCCCAGAGCAACCCTCATTCCCTGCCTATTTCTCCCTGATGCCCACTTCCCACTCCCAGGCAATCCATGCAGAGAACCTGCTCCTGCGTTGGCTAGCAGCTCCGGGCTAGTTCCGGCCACCCTGGCCCCAGCTGTGACAGCCCTCTTCTTATTCCTAGAGTTCTTCCCCAGTGGGCTTCCAGGTGGGCATGAAGCTGGAGGCTGTGGACCGCATGAACCCATCCCTCGTCTGTGTGGCCAGTGTGACCGATGTGGTAGACGGCCGCTTCCTGGTGCACTTTGACAACTGGGATGATACTTATGACTACTGGTACTGGGACCTGCTGGGGAAGAGGCACCAGGGGAGGAGGCATCCCCTGTAGGACCTCAGACACCATGTGGCCCTACCCAGTTATTCAGATATTGCTCTGGATTTGAGGAGGAGGGGGATAACGAGCTGTCCTGGATTTGAGCTGAGTCACGGGTTACAAAGCTCAGTGTTTCCTACTTCATCAGAAAATACCTTGATTAAGAGGTGTGTGAATGTTGGACACGCATGCATGCACACACAACATAAATCTTTATTAGCTCTATGGTGTGATAGAGTTTTCAGTCAATGTGGCAATTTTCTGACCCAGTGTTAATCACCCATGTCCCTCTCACCAAGAAGGAGGCTGAGGAAGTCCCCGGTGCCATGCTGTGGGGACAACAGGCTCAGCCCTCCCCCGTTCTCCTAGGACAATGACATACTCTTGGGTTTCAGGTGTGATCCCAGCAGTCCCTACATCCACCCAGTGGGCTGGTGCCAGAAGCATGGAAAGCCGCTCACCCCTCCACAAGGTGAGGCTGCTGCCCAGCACCCATCCTTCCCAGGCTGGGCCCTCGCTCCCTCCTTGTCTCTTAGCATGTGAGACTTGGTTCCTGCACCTCCTTAGCAGGCCCTTTAGGACAGGGTAGGGAGCAGATTGGGCCTGGAGCCTTGACATTTGGGGTTTAGGAAAGGAAAGTTAGATGGCTCCCTCAGGCATGCAGGGGTCTAAACAAAGGACGTACATCCTTCACTTGGGACCACTGATGGCCCAAGTGTAGCAGAGGTTTGGATAGGACTAAGAGCAATGGGGCCATAAGTGATGAGAGCTAGGATTCCAACAACCCTGAGCTCTTGTGGTCCCGTGGGCTTAGTTCTCACCAGGACCCATCTGCCCCAGGACAAGCATCTAATTGTGATCGCGGTCACATGGCAGAAGTTTCTTCTCCATGTGTTTCTGCCCCTTCCATGTTCTTTTGTTTGTTTTGTTGTTGTTGTTGTTGTTTTGTTTTGTTTTATTGCTGTTGTTTTTTTTTGAGACAGGGTTTCCCTGTGTAGCCCTAGCTATCTTGGAACTGGCTTTTTTGACCATGTTGGCCTCAGATTCCTAGAGATATGGCTGCCTCTGCCTCCCATGTGCTGTAATTAAAGGCGTGCGCCACCACCCCTAGCTTCCTTCCATGTTCTTGATCCCAACTGGGGACAGAGTTCCCTGAGCCACCTGGCTGGCTCAGCTATTGCTCTCACCTCCTTTCCAGACTATCCAGACCCTGATAGCTTCTGCTGGGAGAATTATCTAGAAGAAACTGGGACCTCAGCTGTGCCCACTTGGGCCTTCAAAGTGGTAAGTGGACTCTCACCTTCCCTAGAGCTGAGCTTAGGAAGACATGGTCCTGTCAGTCAGCCAGTGGATGGCCTCGGCCAAGACAGTCCTCCCTATGGCTCTCTTCCTGGAGCTTCAGCTCCTCAGAGCTGGGCCTTAGCCTCAAAGCACCTGTCTCCCCACAGAGACCCCCTCACAGCTTCCTGGTCAACATGAAGCTGGAGGCTGTGGACCGCCGGAACCCAGCACTGATTCGGGTAGCCAGCGTGGAAGATGTGGAGGACCATCGGATAAAGGTGGCTCTGGGACCCTAGGCCTGGGGGAGTGGACAGGTCAGTGGGACAGAGATTCTCTAGAATGCTTAGAGGTCAGGGCATGGCATGAACTAGGAAGCTGAAGACCCCAGACCTTTCTTTCCTTATCTGTGATTCACTGTTGTAGGCCTGGAAGGGTCCCTTTTCCTCTACAAGCCTTAATCTTATCATCTGTAAAATGGGCCTAATAACCCTTGTCCTACACAGGGACTTAATGGAGATGAAAACACGTGGCTGAGAACAGTTACTGTGTAGATGCCCCCTGTATTCATCTCCAAGATCTTGGCCTAGGCATAGGGAGCACGTCGGAGCCTAGAGCACCTCCTGACTGAGCCAGGCTCCACGAACAACACTTGACCCCCAAGGGCCTTTCTTTCCCAGCTCCACTTTGATGGCTGGAGTCACAACTATGACTTCTGGATCGACGCCGACCACCCGGACATCCACCCTGCAGGCTGGTGCTCCAAGACAGGACATCCCCTGGAGCCTCCTCTCCGTGTGTACTCTCAGGACACGCTGCTAACTTTCCCTTTCCACCAACCTCTGACAGCCCTCCCAAGCGGGGCTCTAGTGCCCGCAGCGAGCCTGGGATGCCCAGCCCCCTACCCCCAGCTCTTCCTGCCTCACTAAACCAAGGCATGCCCGCAGGTCCCAGCAAAGTATGAAAAAGTCAAACCTTCCTTCCCCAATGGTAGCTGATACCTGATGGCAGGAATGGGCACAGCTTGGCTCAGGGCCTGGTCTCCAAGGAACTAGTTCTGGGTACTGACCCCTCCCCCCCCACACACCACATGCACACTATCCCTTCTTTGTCCCTTTCTCCTGTCTCCAGGACTCCATGCTGACTTCTCTTTTGCCCCTGTAGGGCCCAGAGAATCCAGCTCTGCCTCACCCGGGAGCTGTCCCACGCTCAGCCACAGGAGCCCGCCCCACACAAAGCCCTCCAAATACAGCTTTCACCAGCGGTAAGTAAAGCAACAGCCGAGGCCCAGAGTGAAGCAGGTATCGTTCAGGGAAGAGTCTTTTACAGCTGTGGAGCGAGACCCATCAGCATTCCCCAGGACCCAGGGCCAAGGTTAGGGGGGGCTCGGTAGAGACAAGTGGGTCCACCCAACTAAAGCCTTCATCTCCCCAGGAAGTGCCCCACTCCTGGCTGTGATGGCTCTGGCCACGTTACAGGCAAGTTCACGGCTCACCACTGCCTCTCTGGCTGCCCGCTGGCCGAGAGGAACCAGAGTCGGCTGAAAGCGGAACTGGCCGACTCGGAGACGGCAGCCAGGAAGAAGAACCTGTCTAATTTGTCCCCAAGGAAGAAGCCCCGCCATCATGGCCGGTGCGGAGGCCAGGGAGTCAGGTCCTGGGCTTCACGGGTGTGGGGCCTCGTGTCTTCTTGGGCCAGCCACTGATCCTCTGCTGCGGGCCCCGGTCCCTCTCTCTCCAGGATTGGACGTCCTCCAAAGTATCGCAAGAGTCCGCAAGAAGATTTTCAAGGTGAGTGAGTCCAGTTGACAGAGGATGCTGAGCGGGGGGCCTGTGATTGATGGAACCAGACCCCAGGGCAGCGGAATGAGAGCCGCTGGGCTGGAAAGGAGGCCACTGCTTTGAAGAGTTTTGGTGCATAGCGCAGGGGCAAGAGCACAGGATGAGGCCTTGAGTGGCCAAGGCTTCTGGTCCTACGGACTTTCTAGGAGTCTATGGAAAAGGGGGTGAGGGGCTGGGTTTCCACAAGGTGGAGCAATGGCCCTGCTCTGTTCATCTGTGATTCTAAGCTTCCTCAGGAGACCGTGGCTGTCAGTCGTATGACCTTAAACAAGCCACTTTCCTCACTTGAGAGCATAGGGAGTCACTGGCTGAACTGACGATGGTGGCTACTATTACCGTTCACTGAGCCAGACACTGTGATGAGCACTTTGTAGCTGCCTTCTCCAGCTCTCCAGCCTCCCACTGTGTCTAACTAGGGAGGAATGGGAGGCTCAGAGCCAAAATCATTTGCTCAGGGTCATTCACCTTCTGAGTGGCTGAGCTGGAATTCAAACTTGGACCTGATGTCTGCCACATGGCATTAGGCTAAAGCCCTGTGCCCTAATGTCATCTCAGTGCCCATTCCCCTTGGGTTCATTTGCGTGGATTTATGTAACAAAATACCTACCATAGCCTGGGTGGCCTGAAGAGCAGGCATGTATTCACCTCACAGTTCTGGAGCTGCAGGTGTCGGGATTGCTATCCTCTCAGACCTTTCTCCCGGTACACAGACCACTGGCTGCTTGCACCCTTGCTGCTCTGTCTTGTGTGAGCATCCTTGGTGTCTCACACCAGATTCCCTGAGCCTGGCGTCCTCAGTCAGATGCTGAGAATAATAAGAGCTCACAGTGTGTTCAGCACAGCTAACTGCACACCAGTCAGAAGCTCGTGCCTGGAAGACTCCCCCCACCCTGGCTTCTCTCTTTACTGTTTCCTCCTGATGGAAACAGAAGATAGTTTTTGTAGCCTCAGGTCTGAATTCCAAGCATCTTGGCTGACGTCTGGGTCCTCCCTAGAAAGCTATCCCAGCCATGGTCAGGCTATAGTAGGCCTCTTGCCTGCCATGGTACTTTGGTCAGCTCCCATGTGCAGGACTACATTCTAACCACCAGAGGGCACCTCCTGACTGAATGTGGAGGGGTTGGGGGGTTGGAGGAGTGAGTGATACCATGGTGTGCACATGGAGGTCAGAGGACAACTTTGTCACATCTGTTCTCTCTTTCTACCTTTATATGGGCTTGGGGAATCTAGTTCAAGTTCTCAGGCTTGCACAGCCTATACCGTACATACCTTTACCTGCTAAGCCCTCTCTCCAGCCCAGAAGTCAGTCTTTCCAGTGGTTACAGCTATGGCCAAAGGAAAAGGGAGGGACTCGGGCCTCACCCTGGCCACTAAGGCATCTCAGGGACAGAGCCCAGGTCTCTCATCTCCACAGAGGGCCGTCTGTTGTACCGGCAGGCCTTTAACCAGGAAGGGACCCTGGCTACAGCTCCCCTTCTAGAGGAGACCCCTCACACCATCCATGGTAGACCTTGATGCAGGGTTCAGATGCGCACGTGACCGTCCCATCAGGGAACACCACCTGGCCCTTGGCTGTGCTCATTGCCCAGGTCCCACAAGGGTCACCTCTTTGGAAGAACCTTCTAGCATTAAATACAATGCTGCGGCTGCTCACTAGAGTCAGGCTCTGCTCTGGGGAGTAAGATAGGACCCAGGGTACAATCTTTACCTATAGTCCTAAAACATGATCAGGCAGGGGAGGCACAGCTGCCGGGTCACAGCTGGAACTGTTGCAGTCGCAGGGAACAAGCATCAGTGATGCTTCGGTGAGCAATGCACAGGCGTGGACTGAGATGCAGAGGCTGCAGGAGAGGGACAGTGGGTCTGTGGTAGGATCCCAGAGGCCCAGGGTGGGACTACGAGGAGCTGAAGAAGCCACGAGGCTAAGGCTTAGGGAATGAGGTGGGGCAGGGTAGTCTGTACCGGGCAGAGGCTGCCATAGAGAAGACGGCCCCGGAAGTGCTGCATTCTGCATCCAGAATTATCAGCAAGCACTACATTAGAGCAATTAGCCAGAACTGTGGACCGAGGATGGGGTCAGGTTGTCAGCAGTTGAATTGAGTAAAGTCAAAGGGGTGAGTGCCCGACCTGCTAAAGAGGAAGTCAAACAGTGGCATCAGATTCCTGAGCGGATGAGGAAGCAAGCGATGGCAGCCTGTGACTGGACAGCTGATAAGAACTCATTCTCTGGGGCCAGAATGACCCTGCTCAGAGTCCAAAAGGGCTTCAGAAAGGACACAGAACTCAGTACTGATGTCGGGGATGAACTCGTTTGAATGTAAGGGTTGTTTGATGCCACCAGCTCCAAGAGAGAACCCTCAAAGGCCCAGAGTGCTGGGGTTACTCCACACAGTGGGTGCCGAAGCCTGCAAGCAAGCAACCCATTTGGCCAGCAGCATACCAGCTCACCCACGTGGTTCTGCAGGCTTTCAGGAGGGGTCCTCACCCTGTCCGTTGTGCCAGCCAGTGTCCCCTGTGTCCTAAGTGTGAGCTCTCCCTAGTGCTAGCCCACTGCTCTCTGCTTCTCCCTTCTAGCCCTTCCTCCCAGTGTGGTGCACCAGTCCCTCTTCATGTCCACCTTGGCCACCCACCCCGATCGCTCATTCTCTCTGTGCTGGGAGCAGCACTGCAAGCTCTTGCCAGGAGTGGCAGGGATCTCAGCCTCCACGGTCTCCAAGTGGACCATTGAAGAGGTATGGGGTCTTTCCTTAGCCTCTCCCCCTCTTCTTCCTGCCCACTAAACCACACCCTAGGAGGGGCTCACTCATGCCACTCCTCACAGCCTCCACCTTGGGCTCATTCTTCCTATGCACAGCCCCTTTAGCGGCACAGCAAGGCTGACCAAATCAGGCCTCTCATGGTGGATAGAGAAGGTGGGTCCTGTCAGTCAAGGTGGGACTCTAGCAGGGCAGACATACTTTAAGGAACAAGAGACCTTCCCTCATGTACCACCACACAAAGACATGAGGACTTCCTAAGGCTAATAAGAAAGAAACTGCGGGTGTAGTCCAAGGGGCCGCAAGACCATGTAGACTTACCCTCCCCTGGTTAACGAATATCTCCTTTGATTTCCAAGGTCTTCGGCTTCGTTCTGACCTTGACGGGCTCTGAGGACCAAGCACGCCTCTTCAAAGATGAGGTAAGGTACCAGTGCAGAGGGACAGAGACAAAGTTGCTGCCGTTGAGATGGCGGAAACCCATTACCCTCACCAGCATTACCCGAGCCCGAGAGGGACCGCTGATGCCCTGCAAGGCAAGACCAGTCATAGTCACCCATGTCTGAGAAATCATGCAGGGACTGGGGCCTGGCTTGGAGACACTGTGTTCAGATTCCCTTTGGGAAGGAAGATGTGTCCTGAAGAAGGAATCCATTTGTTCTTATGCTGTCTTCCCCGGGGCTGTTTGAAGTGTTTCACAATTTGGGATGCTGGGGGGCAAACACAGCTTCAGCCAGGCCAAGCAGATACTTCACCACTGAGCTGCATCCCTGCTCAAAGCAGCTGAACCCAAAGCAGATATTGGGTGGCGTAGGTGTAGATATTTGTTGCAGAGATCCCAACACATGAAAGTTAATGCCCAAGAGCTTAGGGAAGATATGAAGCAGTGGGTTATGGGAAAACGAATGTCAGGTTGAAGGCAGCCTGGGCCGGAATCCTAGCTCTCCCAGTTTGAACCGCTTGTCTCTGAGCCCACATCCTCCCGTTTTTAAGATGGAGGTAGAGCAAGTGCACTGAGGGCTACCTGGCAGGTCACTGTGAACTTTAGAAACCAGGAGTGAGTATAGATAGCTACATGATCAAATCACTGGCAGGTGTGTACATCTATCAGGCAACATTATAGAGTCCTATAGAACTCCCACCGCTATACCAAAAGCCCAATACGGATGAGACTTCTAGAAATAGTTGGTAGTCTGATTTTGTGTGCACAGTTGCCCCTAAATAAAGAACTTTCTTCATGACTCTCTTAATCTGTGGAATTTGACAGTAGAAGGAGTCCTCGAGTGTGTTTGAGTCTTCCTTCCAAATCAACAGAAGCAGTCCCTTGCCCCAGCACAGTGTGGGCTCAGCTGCCTAAATCTATGCCCTGTAAGAAAGATGGATGTCTGTAGACCCAGCACGGTCTGCCTCTTCCCGTCTGGATGCTGGTCTTGCCCCCTGTGTTGCTGATCTTATTTGTGCTTGTCTGGGTGTCTAGCTGGACTCCTGTTTCTAGAACCTTCTGACCAACAGGAAGCAAATGCCTGCTCCATGGGTGACTTGTTGGTTTCACTTTCATTTCTATGGGGTTTGGTTTGGTTTGGTTTGGTTTGGCTTCGGTTTTGGTGCTGAGGACTGAGCCCAGAGCTTCTTGCAAGCTAAGGCTGTTCTTTGCCACTGTTCAATAGCTAGGCCCTCCCCTCCACCCTACCATCCCTAGATGAACTGACTGAGGCGAACACCCAACACCACAAGTTTTATAAATGTGTTTACTTGAATCTACCTCCATCAAGACAGACCATTCCCATCACACCAGAAAGTTCTGCCTCAGCCCCTACTAGTCAGGCTCCATCCCAAAACATAAGCACTGTGGATCATCAAATCTTTTATAGCACTGTGGATTATAGCACTATAGACTGGGCTTGCCTATTCTTAAATTATGCAGTAGGATCAGACAGCAGGGGCGCTGTGGGTCTCTCTCTTCATTCCCCGTAGTGTTGGGGGACCTGTTGTGTAGTGCTGTGTACACTCTCGGTTTCTCTCCATCTAATGAACAGGCTGCAGGCGTCCTGTCCATGGACATTTACATGGTTTCCCTCCTGAGTCCCATACTACCTCCTTCCTCTGTTCTCTTCATCTCCCTCCCTCCCTCCTCACACCTGACTTTTCTCCCTGACTAGAATGTGCACTCATCCGCCTTCCACACACTTGCTTTGTCTGCCCTGGCATGAGGTTGTTAGATTACAGGCACCATCATGATTCACCCAAGGACTGTAACTCGTGACTTTATACAGTGTTGTTATTGCGCCAGCAATCAGTGGTTGCTCCTCAGGTCATCCACACCCTGCCCATATCCGCATTTCCTGTTACCTCAGAACATTTTAAACAACAGCTCTTGAGCTAAGTAAAACCCACATAAATTGTTTACGGTTTTATATAGCCCTTAAATATCCTCCATTCTAGGAAGGTAGCCTTTTTCTTCTTTTTCTCATTTTATTTTTTCTCATGACATTTTTAAAAGTCCAGAAGTGAGGACCAGCAGATTAGCTAAGTGGATGGAGGCGCTTCACACCAAGCCTAAAGACCTGAGTTTGATCCCTGGGATTCACATGATGGAAAAAGAGAGCTGACTCCCAGAAATTGTCCTCTGACCCCACATGCATGTCGGGACACGCCCATACCCACATATACACAAAATAAATGATTGTAATAGGAAACATTTAAACTAGAGATCAGATCCAAAGGCTTCGTTAGATCCAAGTGTTCTCTGTCTCTCTGATTTGGGGGCGGGAAAAGGTCAGAGGTAACAGTGCACCCCATGCCTCAGCTCTCAGAATGCAGCGTCTGCCCAGCTCGCCCTCAGTGGCACTGAGACTGACCAGTGGGCTCCCATGGCACTGCGATGGGCTTTCTCTTGTCTTTGTTTTGTTTTGGCTGCGGGCATTTCACAAATGCAAGATCACATGTGTAGATATGGAGGCTGTTACCCCGGTTACAGAAGGAGCCCAGGTAGCATTTTTGAAGGAGGATTAATGAATGAAACTACTTAGACCATGAGCCTGCCTGGCTTCCTGGGCAGCCTCCCTGTACCCTGGACTTAGACGAACCTGGATTTGGCTCTGTCCTTAGCTGTCACTATTTTGAAATTCCTAATAACTTTCAAACAAGGAGCTTCACATTTGAATTAAGTACTATGTCCCACAACTGTATAGCAGCAGCTGAATTCTCGAAGCTACTATTTGTAAGGGCTCCAGGGAGGGTTTTCCAGTATAGACGCTGACACAGACCTGTTAACAGAAAGAGAAAGAGAAGCTCTGTGTATACAGCGGGAACCAGGCTGTCCTGATTTCCTTCTCCACCCCCATTGCTGTCTTTCTTTTTTCTTTTTCCCTTCCTTGTCCTTACTCCTTACCCCCTCTCCCTTTCCCACCTGCCACATGCCCCTTCTCCCCTTCCCATACCCACCTCACATATCTGCCCCTCCCTTCCTCTCACCTGTCCCCCCACCACCCTTTCCTTCTCCTCCGACTTCCTCCTCCCTCTCCTGCCCCCTCAGATGATTGACGGCGAGGCCTTCCTTTTGCTGACACAGGCGGACATTGTGAAGATCATGAGTGTCAAGCTGGGCCCAGCCTTGAAGATCTATAATGCCATTCTCATGTTCAAAAACACTGATGACACCTTTAAGTGACTGGCCAGGTGGGACCTCCTCCTGCCCTTGCCAGGCTCTCTCCTCAGACGGTGCTCCTTTCCTGCACCCCTGTCCTCACGGTCTGACCAGGGCTGGCCCTTCCCAGAAGGTATTTGGGAGCAGACGAGCCTGGGCAAGGGAGTCTTGGCCCTCGGTCCTGGAGCCCATTTGTCTCCAGGTTGCCCCAGTGATGGCGTGACTAAACTGAGGCCTGGCTGGTAGAGAGGAATGCAGGTATCCTGACACTGGGGCAGCCTGCATCTTCGGTCCCCTTGGTTACTGTCTTAGGAGTTAGGAGGAGCTGGGTCCAGCAGCATCCTCTACTCAGACCTGGGGCCTCCTCCCTTTCCACTGTTGGCTGTGTACCCTTCCTCCGCTGCCTGGTTCCTGGGCAGCCCCTGTCATGGTCCAGCCAGACCCCATGGTTCTTCTGTAGATGTGTAAGTCTCAGAAATATGGGAGCTTCCCATTGGGAGCCCCTGGCTGTCTTTCCCCTTTGCCTCTAGGCGGAGATCCAGAGCCAAGGCACCTTCCTGGACATGTTCCATTGAGGACCACTCAGCCTTGGAGTGGCCACTTCCAGGGCTTGGTTCCAGCAAAGTGAGCAGACGGATGGAGAGCCCATGTTAAAACAAACGGGGCTCGGGTTCCATGACGCTGCCTAGACACCAGCTGGTGCAGTCTGCTGGCTGTGGGGAAGATGCAGTCTGGGCTAGTAGGCAGTGCAGGCTGGGATGCCAGACAAATTGGAGCCATTGGCCTGAAGGGTATCTCGAGACAGCAAGGTGGCAGCAACATCCTGTCTGTGTCTATGGATCTCAGCCAAGACATTACACAAGAGCGACAGACCCCTGCCAGTCCAGCCTCCTGCCCAGAGAGTGCCGCACTGCCTAGCACACAACCCCTGTGACATCACATTCGCTCTGTCCCTTAAACCTTCTCATTTTGCTCTTGAGTCTAACAAAGGCCACTTACAGTGGAGAGCTGGAAAGGTTCCTCTCCAGTCCGAACTCTCTGGCCGCTTACGCCCTTCTTGCCACTCTCTAACTGCCTCTCACTGCCAGCTGGGTCCCTGCTGGGAACTCGGGGATTGGGACCTTCAGTCTCCACTCGGTTACTGCCAAACTCGCCTCCCAGCCTACATGGGGAGCATCAGAGCCCAGCAGGAGTCACCCTACCCATAGGTGGAAGCCAGTGCCAAGCTTCATCTGGTGCTGAGGTGGGCCTGCAGGCAGAAGAGCAGGGTCAGCCCCCAGTGCAGTACACTTAGAAGTCGTGTGTGTGTGTGTGTGTGTGTGTGTGTGTGTGTGCGCGCGCGCGCGCACATACATGTTGGTCACGCAACAGTTTCTGTCAGGTATAGGTGTTAGGTGTGGTGTTGGGAATTTTAAGGGCTATTTTAAAGCTATGGAGCTTTATTATTTCATCAGAAGTGAGAAAACAAAGGGTCTGTTGATTTCCTGGTTTTGCCCTTTGGAGACCTCCCCTCCCTAGGCCTTCTAGGAGGAGAGCCATTTAACACCCAGGTGGCCTCAACCAAGTGGATTGCCTTTCCCTTTCAGCCCTCAAGGGTAACTGAGCACAATCTTTCTGGGAGAACACTGCAAGAAGGGCCAAGGGGAGGGAGGGTTAGGTCGACAGCTGTGACATCATTGCCCCTTTGCTGGGAGTAAAGAGGAGTCAGTCCCTGCTCTCTCAACTGTCCCAGGTTGCTGTGGAACCTGTCATCTTCTTGTCTTTAGTCTGCCCGGTCACTCGCTGACTGTTCTGAGAAGGCAGCAAATGTTCTGTGTTCTTGACTGGGGCTGTAAGACCACACAGCTCCCAGGGAGAGGGACAACAGTCTTTGCCATGCAGCTCGGCCAGTACCAGTTACCTGTGGGAAAAGGCCCGATGGACCAAAGGCCTTGGAGAAGAGGGCTCGCAGGCCTCCCAACTCTGAGACCTCAGCTATTCTGCACTAATATCAGACTCTGTGGAAAGAAATCAAATCATAAAAAAGTCAAAAGACATCTGCCTTCTGAGCATTCCACCACCCACTGTGTCCCCAGATGAGACCATTGCACCTTGACCTGGGAACACAGGAGGAGAGGGAGTGGGTGGCTATTTCTGGCACCCTGCGCCCTGGTCTCTAGCAACGCCAACCACTTACACTTTGTCCTCACCAGGCTTCTCCAGCCTCTGTCCAGCCCTGGCCTAGGACAGGGATGAACTTTCTGTTTAATTTCTAAGGCAGAGAGAATGGCCCCAGGGTTTGAAAATGAAGCCTGTTTCTCCCCTTATTCACACGTGCTAATTATGGAGTTACATGTTTATTCTTGGTGTGTGTGTGTGTGTGTGTGTGTGTGTGTGTGTGTGTGTGCATTCTCAAAGAAAATCCTCTGGTTTAAACTAAAGTGACTCTTGAGAGAGGAAACCTTATAAAGAAAATACATTATGATTTGTCTGTGTATTGTAACAACATAAATAAATTCACATCATTGAACAGTCTGCAGCCAGAGTCTGTTTCTCTTTTTGTGGTGAAATGCCTAGAATACACAGCTGAACATCAGTGCTGCCATGTCTGAGGAGAGCAATTCCTTCCCTCTGCTGCTAGGTAGAGGTCCTAGTGTCTCAACCTGTGGGCTGCAACCCCTATAGGGATTCAAATGACTGTTTCTCAGGGGTTGCCTACGACCACTGGAAAACACAGATATTTACATTATGATTCATAATGGTAGCAAAATTATAGTAATGAAGTAGCAATGAAAATAATTTTATAGTTGAAGGTCACCACAGTATTAGGAATTGTATTAAAGGGTCACAGCCTTAGGAAGGTTAAGAACCACTTTCCTAGAAAATCTGAATTTAAATTTAAAAGATACAGCTTATAAAAATAAAAAAAAATGCATTCAAAGGAGAAAGCCAAATTGAGAACATGGTGGAAGGGATTCCCTGCTTAGGAACACTTACCTCGGAAAATGCCTCATATTTAGCCACCAAGGTAAGCAGAGGCTGTGGCCAAAGTGGGTCAGACTGTATCTCAAGCTGACAGGAACTTGGCAGCCTGTCCACATGGCACTGGTCTCACAAGCATAAGAGAAGAGAGAGTGACGGGGTCATGAAAGCTTGTTCCGCGGTTCCAGAGAGCTGGGCACCATGCTGTTGGGCCGGATATTTTTTTTGAAAGGAGGCCCTGATCGCCGTTATATGAATCTATAAGGGTGGACCCCAAATTGCAGTGAAGACACCTTGATTTCTGAGTTGCCAGGGCTGTGGTGTGCCCACTAGGGACAGATGCAGGTATAAAGTAGCACCAGGCTAAGAGAGAGGTTATCTGTATCACAGGCAGCAGAGCTGGAGAGGCAGGGCTGCTGAGGGCCATAATATGAGCCCAGATGATTCCACTAAGAGCTCAGGATCCCAGATACGGAAATGCGGGATTTGGTGTTAGCTGAAGATAGGACTGTTTAGTAGAGTGCTTGTCTAGCACCCGGGAAGCTCAAGATTGTTCCCCGACACCACATGAACCAGGTCTGTGAGTGTACCCCTGCAATTCCAGCACTGGGGAGATGGAGGCAGGAAGATGAGAAGCTGAAGGCCATTTTCTACATGGTGAGTTTGAGACTAGCCTGAGATACATGAGAGTTATTGTTAAGAAAAAAGAGACATTCAGTGGTGTTGCAAGCCTTTAATCCCATCACTCAGATGGCAAAGGCAGATGGATCTCTGAGTTCAGGGCCAGCCTGGTCTACAAAATGAATTCCAGAACAGCCAGAGCTGTTGCACAGAGAAAGAGAAACCCTGCCTTGGAAAACAAACAAAAACCAAAGAAGAAAGAAAGAGACGATGGTAACTGTTTAATGGCAATGCACCTGCATGTCTTACAAGTGTAACCAGCTGGGGCTGGAGAGACTGCTCGGTGGGTAAGAGCACTTCCTCTCACAGAAGACCCAGGTTCAATTCCCAGCACCCACATGGCAGCTCACAACTGTAGCTCCAGTTCTAGGGGATCTGACGCCCTTTTCTGGCCCTTCAGGCACCAGGCACACACATGTTGCACAGATATACATACAAGGAAAACTCATACAATCACTGCTGGGCACATAGACGTGTGTGTTCAATAAATATCTCCTGAATAAATAAATCTCCACTTTAAAAACAACAGTATAAACAACAGGACTGGAGAGATGACTCAGTCAGTAAAATGCCTGCCTAGCATGCTGAAGATCTAAGTTCAAATTCCTGGAAGCTTCGGCCAGCGAGACTAGCCTACTTGATGAGGCCCACGGCTAACACGGGTTTCTTCTCTCTGACCACATGCGTGCAATGCACTCACCCCAGATATGTTTGTCCTTCCACATCCACATAACCACACACATAATTGTTTAAATTAAAAACACGAACAATAAGAACTCCTGGGGTCTGATAACTTAACATTTTATATAATTTTATATAAATGGTCCAGGCCAGAGAAGTCAATGGATCCTTCAGTTTTGAAATTAGCATGAAGCTCTCGTGCAGAAATGTCAGCCTGGAGGGTTCAACTCTACAGTTCCCAGAGTGTGCAAGCAGGTGGGAACATGGTAGGGATGCCATGCTCTCACTGTGGCCATCTCATCAAAACCTTTAACGCAGCCGGGCGATGGTGGCGCACGCCTTTAATCCCAGCACTCGGGAGGCAGAGGCAGGCGGATCTCTGTGAGTTCGAGACCAGCCTG
>NC_022033.1:15503829-15511943 GCF_000317375.1 Microtus ochrogaster | reverse complement strand
CCTTTAACGCCTTTGCCCCCTTGCCCTTCCAAACCATTTGACCAGGAAAATACCAACCATGGAGCTGCCCAAGAGCGCAGCTTTCTCCTCTGGTGCAGGAACTCAACAGACTGGACAGATTGGTGTCTAGGTAGACTGATGGCCTCAGGCTTCTGTGAATTGAACTTCTTTGGCTATCTAAGGGGCAACTGGGCCTTAAGGAGCTTGGTTCCAGCTTTTTTCCACTTGTTCCTCAAGCCCCCTATACCATTTCCTCTGCCGTCTTCTCCTCTGTGGCCTCACCAGCTATGTCCCAGGAAACAAAACTTGCACCTCTGTGCCACCTCATCTACACGGTGTCTTTCACCCACATCTGTCCTCTTCCTTTCCTGTCATAGTGGAAAAGGTGACGCTTCTTCCTGGAAGCTAATCCTTGACCAGCTCACTGCAATAAAGGAGACACTGACACACAAGGAAAGGCTTTGGAACTTTAAAATGTGATTGCAGAAATAAAATTTTAATACAAGGTTCAAAAGTTAAAGGTGAGGACACCTTCTGGCAAGTAGAAGACATGGAGGGGGCATGGTGGCTGCCATCCTGTAATCCTGCAATCGTAAGGTTCAGGAGGCAGAGGCAGGAGGATTGCACAAAGACAAGGCCAACCTGTCTCCAAACAGACAAGACAATGAGAGGAAAATAGAAAAACATATTTGAAAATCAGCAGACTAGTCAAATATTGAATTATATTAATAAAAAATAAACTAAGGACTGGAGAGATGACTTAGTGGCTAAGACCCAGAGGACCCATGTTCCTGGACACAAGCATCTGCAACTCTACTTCCAGCGGATCCGATGCCCTCTTCTGCCCTCCTGGGGTACCAGATATACATATGGTACAGACATACATGCAAGCAAAACATCCACACACATAAAAAAAATTTAAAAAAAAACAGAATTGAGATAATCTAGTCTCCAAATTGAGCAGTCACACTGAGTGCCAGGACAAAGGAATAGTACCAAACTGCAACACTGTAAAATATCAGAGTAATGAGAATAAGAAGAAGATAGGAAGAAAAGCTTTCAGTGGGAGCAAAACCAGGGAACTGGAATGATAATGGCACTGGGTTTCTCTGTAGCAATTGCTGAGACAACACACGGAGCAATTTTAAAGAAAAAGAGAGAACGAATCTACCATGCAGTAAGCCCCAGAACCAATTACCTGCAAGGAGAGAGAAAAGGGGAAAATAAAAATGGTCAAAGAAAAGAGACGTGTGTACCCAGTGAGGCTGTCAATCAGTCAGTCACGAAGGCAGAATATTTACAAGCATGAATATTCATGAACATCCAGCTCTTCAGCCGTCCACCTCCTGTGCACCTGCCCATGGGTGATGCACCCCATCAGACTCCAAAAGTAGCCGGCCAAGGTGGCACATGCCTAAAATCAGACCAATCTCTGTGAGTCCAGAGCCAGCCTGGTCTGCATGAAAAGTTCCAGACTTGCCAGAGTTACCTGGTGATACCCTATATTAAATGCTGCCCCCCCCAAAAGGGACAGATAAAATAAGATTGTAAAGAGGGAGATCCCAGAAATCAAATATGGTTCAATTAAGAAAATCTAGGTTTACAAGGTATGATGATGCAAGCCTTTAATCCCAGAATTTGAGAGACAAATGGATCTCTGCATTTGAAACCAGCCTGTTCTACAAAGCAAGTTCCGGGACAACCAGGGCTACGCAGAGAAACCCTATCTCAAAAAATCAAAAAGAAAAAAAAGAAAACCTAGGTGACAGTACATTATAAAACATACAGGGAACATGATAATCTCAAATGACACAAAAAGGCCTTTGACAAGCTTCGACATGAGAAAAACAAAAGAAATCTTACACAATATGGCAAAGGGCATCAGCACAAAGTCCACAAGGAGTACGGAGCTCCGTGGTGGAAAGCCGAACCTTTGCGTCAAGGGCAAGAAGAAGACTGCTACTTTAGTTGCTGCTGTTCTGCCTTTATTGGATGTTTCAGCAGAGATAAGAAAAAAAGAAAAGGAAAGCCGGGCTGTGGTGGTGCACGCCTTTAATCCCAGCACTCGGGAGGCAGAGGCAGGCGGATCTCTGTGAGTTCGAGACCAGCCTGGTCTACAAGAGCTAGTTCCAGGACAGGCTCCAAAACCACAGAGAAACCCTGTCTCGAAAAACCAATAATAATAATAATATGATCTTATTTCTAGAGAAGTCTCATTAAGAACCAGTTAAGCTGCCAGAACTATTAAGCTAGTTCATCAGAGATGCAAGATAGAAGATTAATCACAAGATCAGTTGCATGTTTATACATCTGTAACGAGCAACCCCAAATGTGTCAGCTTCCCACTGTTGCACTAATTATCCCAAAGCAAAACCCAGAGGGAATGTCTTTTAAAAGTCAGCAACTCTTAATGCCACTGAACTGCACATTAAAGATGGTTAAAAGGGTAAATACCACCATATACATATGTGTGTATAGATATATCTGTATACACATACATATATACCACAATAAAACAATTTGCATATGTGAGCGTGGGTATGCATGCACCCCTTTTGGTGCATGTTTGCAGGCCAGAGGACAACCCTGGGTGTCGATCCTCACCTTCCACCCTGTTTGAGACAGGATACCTCCTGTTCACCACTTGTTCACTAAGCTGGCTGGCCTGGGGGCTTCTGGTGATTCTCCAGTGTCCACTTCCTCTGTCCCAATAGGGGTTCAGTGTGGTGACAGATGCTTGAGCTACTTTGTCCAGCCATAGTGGATTTGGGGGATCAAACTTGTCAGGCTTTTCTGGTCATGACTTTACCCACTGAGCCATCTCCCTAGTTCATAATAAAATATTGTGAGGGGTGCTGGGAGCCGATTTGAAGAGCTGCCATTACAAGATGGCATTTGGCCCCAGCCTCGCTTGATAGATAACTCCATATTAGGGTTGCAATTCTTCCACCGGAAAACAGGATGAGTTGTTGTGATCTAGCTGCCCACACTTCCCCTGACCAGCAGGGGAACATCCTGGTCTGTAACTGACAGGGATGTTCCCCTGCTTTCTTTCCTGCCGGTGGGTCTCCAGAAAGGCAGTGAAAGTATCAAAGTATCAAAAGTTGCTAGGCAGACTCCCTATATAAGCAGCTATAGTTCAGGGCTTTGGGCCCCTTGCTTTCTGCTCTCCCTACAACCAAGAGGCTCCAATAAAGCGTGATTTGAGAAGAAACCTCGTCTGGTGGCTGTTCTTTCCTGCTGGTCAGAAAGTTCGCCGCAGAGGGGAATTCATAAGATCCATTAAGCAGGCCATTAAACATGAGAGACTCCTGGAGAATTTCCAAAATGATGAGAAAGGAAAGGCCGCGGAGACAGCAGACAGTATCTGTAAAGAATATGAGAATGAGTGGGTCCAGAAAGGCAGGAAAGAGCTAAATAAACTCAAACTGACATATTAGGAGGATATAATGTTTCTATTAGAATTGTGTATGAAAATATATAATTCTCAGTAAAGATATTCAATATGTAGTCGATAATCTACCACAATTAGGATAATTATCCTATAATTAAGTCTAGTAACTCCATGTCTATCTTAGTTTATGGAAGTACTGTGTATGATTCTCATATGAGATCACCTGGTAAGACATCTAAGATCAGATATCTATCATAAAGCAATACGTGATATATATATATATATATATGTATGTTCTCTCTACGTATAATAACCATATATGTATATTCTACAAACAGAGGCAATTTTTCAAGCCATTTGTCTTAATTAAGATTTCTATTGCTGTGAAAAACATTGTGACTAGCTGGATGTGGTGGTGCATGCCTTTAATCCCAGCACTCTGGAGGCAGAGGCAGGGAGATCTCTGTACATTCAAGGCCAGCCTGGTCTACAGAGTGAGCTCCAAGATAGCCAGAGTTGTTACACAGAGAAACTCTGTATCAAAAAAAAAATAAGCAAAACAAAACAACAAAACACCATGACTGTGGTGGTATGAAAATGGCCCCCAAAGGGAGTAGCACTATTAGGAGGTGTGGCCTTGTTGGAGGAAGTGTGTCACTATGGAGGTGGACTTTGAGGGTTTATTTATGCTCAGGCCACACCCGGAAGAGACAGTCTACTTCCTGTTGCCTGCGTACCAACAAGTTACAGTTCCTTCTCCTGCACCATGTCTGCCTGTTCCCCATCACGCTCCCCGCTGAAAAGTGTTTGTGTCCCAATAAACCTCTCCACCAACGCAATAATCCAAATCAGACCAAATCAAACCGAATTAGAAAAAGCCCAATAAACCTCTCCACCAACACAATAATCCAAATCAGACCAAATCAAACCGAATTAGAAAAAGCCCAGGTTTAATGGATACCAATGCTCCCGGATGGCTTTCCAGCGCCCCAGAGAGGAGACGGGGAAGGAAGACCAGAAGAACACGCATTTGTTCTCTGGGTTGCTGTTTAAATACCCTGTGGGAGTGGTCTTGAGCATCTCTGAGGAGGGGTCATCCTTTTGGTGGGCTTTCTTGGGGGTGGAGTCTGGACTGAGGCAACTCCCAGGGGAGGGGGCTTGGGATGGAACTTTCCCCCCACACATTCCAGACTCTTTGGGTATACCACCTCAATTAAATGTTTTCCTTTATAAGAGTTGCCGTGGTCGTGGTGTCTCTTCACAGCAATAGAAAACTGACTGAGATAGTGACCAAAAGCAGCTTGGGAAGGAAGGGCTTGCTTCAGCTTTCACTTCCAGAGAAGAGTCCGTCACTCAGGGACCTCGGACAGGAACTGAGGCAGAGGCCATGAAGGAGTATGGCTCTCTGGCCTGCTCAGTTTGTTTTACTATTTTTTTTTTTTTGCTTTCTTGTTTTTATATCCTAACTAAAGCTTCCCCTCCCTCCCCTCTTCCATTGGGGGTCCCCTCCCCCTCCATTTCCCCTCCCCCACCTTACCCTATCCACTGTTTCCTTTCAGATCTAGGCCAGCCTATCAACCAGCCATGGTGTATCAAGCTGCAGTGAGACCAGGCACCTTCTCCTCCACCAAGGTTAGATGATGCAATCCGGCAGGAGGAATTGGGTCCCCAAAGCTGGCAACACAGTCAGTGACATCCCCCACTCTTGCTGCTAGGAGTCCCACACAAAGACCAAGCTTCACAACTGTAACATACATGCAGAGGGCCTAGGTCAGTCCTATACAGGCTCCCTGGTTGTCTGTTCAGTCTCTGTGAGCCCAGGTTAGTTGGTTATGTGGATTTTCTTGTGGTGTCCTTGACACCACTGGGTCCTACCATACTTCCTCCCCCTCAGTTTTCTTTCCTATACCATCCAAGACCACCAGCCCAGGGGTGGCACCACCCACAATGGTCTGGGCCCCCTTATGTCAACCACTAATCAAGAAAGTATCCACAGACTTGCTGCCTATAGGCCAAACATATGGAGGCATTTTATCAATTAAAATTCCCCCTGTTTAGATATGTGTAGGTTTGTATCCAGTTGACAAAAAACAACCATCACACTAACATATGAAGCAATTGTGGATTAATTTCGGAAAAAAAGGCAGAAATGAACGTCTGGGTATAAAAGCAGAAGGAGAAAACCAACTCCCCAAAAGTTGCCTTCTGACCTCTTAATTTTAAGAGCAGGAGCGATGACTCAGTAGTTTAGAGAGAAGACCCAGGTTTGGATCCCATTGGACACACACATCAGGGAGCTCACAGCCCCTCTAACTAGTTCCAGGGGATCAGACACCCTCTTCCAGTCCTTGGGTTCCTGCATGCATGTAGTGCATATAGTCTCAGGCACACACCACATAAAATGTTGTTTTTAGAAGAAAATCAAGCCTGTGTTGACACGGCAAGATATCCATGAGAAACAGAAATGAATTCCTGAGCGATGAGTGGTTGAGCAGTGTGTAACGTGTGATTCAGTTTTGTCTGTAGATCTGTCCACTCAGGCACAGTCCAAAGTCAGGAGGGTTCGTCACTGTGTGATTGGCAGCACGTCCCTCCAATAGGAGTGGAGATGGGAGTGGAGGGGAAGCTTTCGCTTTCTATCCAATGTTTTCTGCATGCTGAAATGCTTGCATACAGTCTGTACAACCGACACTATTGTATATTGTGGGTGGGTTTTTTTCTTTACCTTCCTTTCTTTTATCTTCTTTTCTTTTCTTTTGATGTGCTGGCCTGGATCCCTGGGAATGTGGGGAGGAGCTTGGCCGAGTAGCAGGACCCTGGCCACAGTCCCGATTTGTTCTGTACACTCAGGCCAGCTGCCTCCCCTCTCTGGGTCGGGGCCAGACATGTGCTAGTGTGTGTGTTGGAAAAGGTGGTGAGTTGAGGCCATGCGGAGCTCTGGAGAGGGTGGGAGCAGTAGTTTTTAAGGCACTGGGCTTGACCATGGGATTGTCGACGATTTTAACAAAGGGTCAACAATAAAGAGCTGTGGAAGTAGCTCGGGGAGGGTGCTTGCCTGGCATGTGCAGGGGCATAACGGTAAGGGCCTGCAGTCCCAGCACTTGGGAGGTGGAGCAGGGGAATCACAAGTTCAAAGTTGGTCCCAATTATACAGGGGGTTCCAGGCTAGCCTGGGACACATGGGACACCATTTTAAGCACAACGAATCTCAAACTCTAAGGTGCCTACTGCAGAGAGGTCACAAGGAAGATTTTGTCCCTTCTGTCCAGTGTCTTGACCATGTCCCGTGCCTGAGTAAGAACACTTGGCCTGGCACCTTCAGGTCACTCATAACAGCCTCGGTTCACATGACCTAGGACCAGCTGAGCCCTGGTACCTAACCCTCAGATTTCCCAATTCAGAGCAGGCTTCAAGTCTCCACCTGACTGTCATTCTTCTTAAAGGAGGCAGGGTAGGTGAACCGGGATGTTAGGCACTAGCTCAATATAAGAGAGCGCAAGGTGGGGGGGGGGCTG
The DNA here is from genome assembly GCF_000317375.1 of Microtus ochrogaster. NCBI lineage: Eukaryota > Metazoa > Chordata > Mammalia > Rodentia > Cricetidae > Microtus > Microtus ochrogaster. The sequence goes on along the minus strand of NC_022033.1, from coordinate 15,505,034 downwards.
TGTCCAGCGATGCAGCAGGACACAGCAGGAATGAGCTGCCCATCTCTGGAAGTCATCAAGGCAGGGCTGCATGCAGAGGCAGGCACCCTCATCAAGGAAATGGTAGGAGAGAGGTGGGTGAAATAGGTCTTTTTATAGTCCATTCTCCAAGTTCTGGGAGAAGGGGAAAGCGCTTTAGATGACAGCGAGTGGGAGGGTAAAGTGGGGAAGCCTAACTTGGAGCTGGACCATGAAGGGGCTGATTTGAGAACGAAAGGGTGGCAGTGTCCGAAGGGACGAGAAAGAGCCTTCTCCGAGGCTCAGGAATTCTCACGAGGCTCTGGGAGCCCAAGGTCACACAGCATAAGTTGGCAGTAGGTTTTTAACAGTTCAGAGGGTCCCCAGGGCACAGCTGTCCAGAGCCAGCGGTGCGGCAACCATGGTGATTCAGTCCAGCAGTTAATTAGTAACCGGACAGTCCTGAAGCCGACTCCCATCTGGCTGGCCTGGGAGGTTGAATTTGTGCTGGTTTGAGAGACGGGCGAGCTGGTGACAGGTCACTCCTGCTTCGGAAGGTTGCTGGATGAGTCCGGATTGGGGAGACGGAGAAAGCACAGTTCTTCAGGACCTGCGCTGGGACCCAGGGTTTCGAGGTGAGGGGCTCCCCTGTGTGCAGAGTATCTGCCTTGCTCACAGCTTTCTGTATTCCAGCTGACTGCCCAGGCTAGATTGCTTCCTAACTACCTTCCTCTCTTTTCCATGCCCTTCTTCCCCTTCCCTTCCCTAACTTTATCCCCCTCCCTCCTTTCCCTCTTGAATTTTCTTAACTCTCGAATTCCTTTCCCCTGTCGCCTACCTTCCCATCCAAGCGACTCCTTAATTTCTCCTCCTCGGCCAACTTCTTCGTTTTGATGAGCCAGCTCATCCCCACTTTCATTCTTTCCATTTCTGTCTAATCTCTTCTGGAGGCTCCAGGCTGTAGGTTTTGGGGTCAGCTTGCCTGGATTTAAATCCTGTTTATATCATCTATTGACATGGCATCTCAAGTTGTTTCTCTTCGCCACGCCTCATTTAAGAAGGGATAACAGGGCTTGGGGGTTTAGCTTAGGGGTGGAGCACTTGGCTGGCAGTCCTGGATCCAATCTTCACCAATACACATGTGCTCTCACACTCTCTCTCTCTGTCTCTCTGTCTCTCTGTGTGTCTCTCTGTGTGTCTCTCTGTGT
>NC_022033.1:15491582-15503199 GCF_000317375.1 Microtus ochrogaster | reverse complement strand
GAGAGAGAGAGAGAGAGAGAGAGAGAGAGAGAGAGAGAGAGAGAGAGAGGCAATAAATGTAATAGTAAAAATAAAATAACCTGGAGAAGACACTGGTGCCAAGTTGGACCAGGCTGTATCTATCACAAGACAGTAATGCAAAGGAAAAGGAACTCTTAGGAACTGCAGGGGTGGGATGGGGTTCTTGGCAAGGTGATAGGAGACTGAGCAGTGAACACGTTGAAGAGCATCTGAGGCTTGGTACTTTAGCAATAAAACAGTGGCACTGTAAGAAATTTTATATCATAGTTCAAAAAGAAAAACAAATGACCTAGTAACTAGTGGTCATGGCCTCTTCAATTTTGTTGTTGCTATTCATGCAAATGTCCATTGTCCTTTTCCCCCACTTTAGTAAAATTAGTAACCCCAGTGCACCCACCATTCTGAAACTTGCTTTCTCCTTGATCATAGCATCAGACGTATGCCCCCATTTTGATCCATATAGGCTTACATAGACAGATGTTTGGGTTATATAATTTTTCATTTAGTATGTATACTACACCTCATCACTCAACCCCATGACTTCATTAATTAAATGTGTCATGAACACTTCCGCTATTTCAAGCTGGTTATAGATATAAAGGATCCAATAGTGGGCAAAAAGAGTCTGCTTTTGAGAACTGATGTTCTAGTTTGTGATGGAAAATTAGAGCACTCGACTAGTGACATAAGAAACAGAGCCAGAGACACAGTCTCCAGAGGAGAAGCCGGCTACTGTGGAGGGATGGACCGGCCATCAGGATTTGCTCAGGACTGCATAGGCTCAGCACTGAAAGCCCTAAGCCCCAGATAGATCAAGAGAACCCATGACCTCTCCTGGAGGTGCCACTGAAGCTGGGTCCTCGCTGTGTTACTGAAAGTTAGCCACGTGTTTTGTGGGGTAAGAGCTTTCTAGACAGAGAAAGCAGAAGGAGCTAAGCCATTGAACTGGTTCGTGGACATGGGAAATGAGGGGAGACAGAGACCCAAGGACCGAGCCAGGGTTGAAAGGGAAGAGAGTCCAATAAGGAACCCCAGGACCTCTCAAGGTGCCAGGGAGGATGCCAGAGCCTTGGGGCTGACTAAGGTGAGAACCTGGAAGTCATCACTGACCCTGACATATGAGGCCACTGTCCACTGATTCCTCAGGATGCTGGGATGAAATCTACGGTGAGTTCAGGAGTGGAGATGAGAACAGGTCCTTAGAGAAGTTTCGTGAAAAAAGAAAGTGAGAGAAATGGGTTGTCTAGCCATGGTGCAGGATGAGGATCTGAGCCAGCATGGCGGAAGTGTTCCTGAGTGCCAGCCAGAGGCTCTTAGCCTGTTGTTAGTCCCTTTATCTTGTTCTTCTAAAGTCCTGCTGCTGCTCCCCCAGAAGACCCCCATGGGTTTTTGTTATTGAAAAGAAATGTTAGCCGGGTGGTGGTGGCGCACGCCTTTAATCCCAGCACTCGGGAGGCAGAGGCAGGCAGATCTCTGTGAGTTCGAGACCAGCCTGGTCTACAGAGCTAGTTCCAGGACAGGCTCCAAAGCCACAGAGAAACCCTGTCTCGGAAAAAAAAAAAAAAAAAAGAAATGTTCTTGGTAAGAACGTGTGTTTTGTCAACATGTCACCCTGCAGATTTGTGTATGGGTTCAACATTTCTATTTTGTGGGAAAATAAAACTTTGATGCTGTTTACTGCAGTGTTCTTAGGTCAACACCTCCAGGTCCCTTGAATTTCAGTTTATAAGAATGTCTGACCCATCCTGGTCTACAATAACTAGTTAGAACTAGTTCCAGGACAGGCTGCAAAGCTACAGAGAAACCTTGTCTCAAAAAACAAAACAAAACAAAAAAAAAGCAAAAAAAAAAGCACGCCTGACCCACCCCCTCTGTGCTTCAGTGATTGCATAGCTGCACAGAAAGCTCCAGGGAGACAGGGGCTCTGTTGCTCCCATGAGTTTCTTCCTTGCTCAGAGCACCTGCCAACCCCTTCTGATCCTCTGATAGAGGAACGGACCCTGTGATAACATAACAGCACACCTCACAGCCAGACAGGCCTTTGTGGGCCTGGAGCTCCTGAGGCATGAGTTCTCACACAGCAGAAGAGCTGTGGTCCAGTCAGGCCTGCTTCAGGGACAGTGAGTCAGAAGAGTGAGCTCTTGAAGAGCCCATAGGGAAAACCCAGGTAGCCAAGTGCTCCATAGTCCACGACCAAGGCCAGCTGGATGGAGAGCCAGCTCCTGCTCCTCTGGAGCACCTACACAGTTTTGGGTTATTCTCTGTGGCCATAGCTCAGGTTCCAGGGACCTCTCCTCCAGACCAGGTGGTCTATATAGAGTCTGCATAGAATCCTGGATTCTAACTGATGAGCCTTCTATATGTGTATACACATGTTCACACACACAGGTTAACAAACACATACCAGTATGGACACAGACACACAGCTATGGACCTATGCATGCATATGTCACATGCACATATTACTAGACACAGTCTCATCTGAAGAAAGACACATAAACACATGCAGACTCACACCAAACATTATACACACACACACACACACACACACACACACACACATATATACATGTATATATAAAATACATGCCGACATATACTATACAGTGGCACACTGACGTCTGGGACTTTACATCCACCGATCATAGAGCAAAACAATGATGAACTCAGCACAGATGCAGACTCACATACATACAATGCTGTCACACCAACACATGTGCTCTCTCTTTCTTTCTTTCTTTCTTTCTTTCTTTCTTTCTTTCTTTCTTTCTTTCTTTCTTTCTTTCTTGTTTTTGTCTTTTTGGTTTTTGGAGACAGGGTGTCTCTGAGTAGCCCTGGTTGTCCTGGAACTCACTCTGTAGACCAGGCTGGCCTTAAAACTCACAGAGATCCACCTGCCTCGACCTTGCAAGTGTGCACCACCAGTGCCCGGCACATGTACACATTCTTACACACACACACACTGACACAAATATCTGAAATCCGCAGCCACACTGGCACACCAGAGACATGTCAAAGCACAACTCTACACGAAATATTTGCAGAGAGCACATACCCTAACCCGTACAGTCACACACGTTCTTACAGTTCCCAGTGGTCTCCAGGGTCTTCTGGGACTGCTGAATAATCCCTCATTTCCTAGGGAAAACAGCATCCCCTAAGGAACAGAGGTCTCCCGTGCCACTGCTCGATCTGTGTGACATCATCAGTCCCCTTGCTGCTGCCACTGCTGGAAGTTCTGAGCTCTGTGCTGGGGGCACCAGGCACTGACACTTGGCTCTTGTTGGGAGAACAGAGAGAGTCTCTCTTGTCCACGGCCTGTGCTCGGCTCCAACTGCTGCATCTCCCGGAGGCCTCCGCCCAGCCTGCATAGGTATGTGGGATCCGGGCATCCAGAACCAGGCACAGGACCCATGGGAGGGATGGTGGTGTCTCAGGCTGGCTGTAGGAACATAGCCTGGCATGCATCAGAGAGGCCAGGATACACCTCCCTCCACTAGAATTCTATAGCCTGCTCTGCAGGAGTTTGGCAGCGGGAGGCCTCTAGATCAGTCTAGCTGGGAACTCTCATTCATGCTACTTTTTCAGCTGGGTGGCCTCTGACCTGGTAGAAGTTCCTGGCCACAGGTGAGTGGGTGTCAGTATCCCACCCAGCCACAGAGTGGTGCCTCCTGAAAAGAAGATGATCTAAGAGATGCCAAGCTATTTAGCCCAGGTCCTACAGCAACCAAAACCAGGGTCTTTAAATGAATAATTTGCACCAGGCCCTGTGAGAGGTACAGAGCCAATGAGGCTCCAAGCCCCTGAACCAAATCCTAGACAGTTGGCTTCTCCTATTGTGCTGAGCTGGCTGCATAGACCAGCTACCCACTCCTTCTATCATTTGAACTCACAGACACTGGCTCCTTGGGGGATTTCATGGTTCTGATCCAAAGTCCCAGTGTAGTCACTGTCACTGAACCCTGAGGAGAGTATCCAGGCAAGATTGTAATCAACACAGAGCTTATCCTGGGACTTTCCACAAGAATTCACAGTTGCCAACATTGTGAGTCTGGAGAGCCCAGGCTACCCACAAACAGTAAGAGTCAAGGAAGTCCTGTTCTAAATCATGTGTGGGAACACACTTCAGTGTTCTCACTGTTTGGGAGGTTAAGGCAGTTCCAGGCCAACCTAGGATATGCAGCAAGCTCAAGACCAGCATGGGCCACAGAGCAAGGCCCTGTTTGAAAAATTAGAGTAACAAAAATACATAAAGCGTTTTTCAAGGTCTCTGCGCCTCCCTGAGAAGTAAAAGGAAATGTTTAGCTTTAAGCCTACGAGGCTCCTGCCTCCTCCGGCCACCTTGGGGTTCTGGAGTTTCCATCATTTACAAGAATCTTCCCATCCTGGGTGTCTCGGGCCTTTGCAAAGATGCTGCCAGGCAGGGACCACTCTAGCTGTCCTTCTCCATCCCTCCTGAACTGTTTGGTGAGAAAGACTGGGTCTGGCCTTTTGTCTGTCATTTGTCTCATCCACGCATGGACTTCTGGTCTTTAGGGTGAGAGCTGCTAAGGCTGTCTCAGAAGTTGAAGGTGGGAAAGAGGGCAGCCCAGCCTGGGGGCCAAGATCTGTCGCTCTTGGTCTTCCCAGTACCTCCAGAGCCTGCCTCATCACAGCTACAGAATGGCCTCCAGCCCAGCTGGACTTCCTAGCCCACAGGTGAGTGGTTCGCAGTCTTCCAACACCCAGCCCCCTGCACCAGAGACTCACTTCCTCCTAAGGCTGAGGAAATCTGTAGGGATCCCAGCCAGCCCTGTGGGCCTTCAACCAGAATTTGTATCTGCCAGGTTACTGTGAACTCACAGAGTTGGCCATTTGCAAAGAACATTGAAGAGAGATCTGGCAGGGAGCTATCAGAAGTATATTTGGTTAGGAAAAACAAAAGACGACACTGGCTGTGAAAATATATAGGTTCAAATCCCACGTTGGCCACATGTAAGGCCCTGGACAACTCCTCTCTGGTGTCAGTTTTCTTTTCTTAATTGCCATGATGGTCTTTAGAAGCTAGTGTGACATGAGTGCTTAGATGGAGGAAGGGTGGCTACGGAGGAGTGGGTGGGTACAGAGAGGAAAACCAATAAAGGAAAGGAGGGAGATGGGAAGGCGAGCTAGTTAGTGATGTTGGCAGAATCAGAGCCTAGGCCAAAGGAAGAGGAGGAAGCTTGCTGATCTTCATTGCCTCTTTCTTGAAATGTCTTCAGCCCTCTAGGGCCAATGGGAACATCAACCTGGGACCATCCGCTAACCCCAAGTGAGTTCTGTTTTCTAAGACAAAATTCCTACCCAGCTGTCCCATGGCTGGTTCTCTTTGCTCTAGAAATAAAATCCAGGGTCCATGGTGTACACAAAGCCTTTGCCCGCTGGATCAGAATCCTTCTAAGCCTGTGCCTGCTCAGCTTCATCTCTCATTAACTTCCCAGCTTTGGCCCAGGCCGAGCCCTCTCTACCTGGAATGACCCCAAACATCTTCTCTGTCAGCAGCTCTCCGCCTTCTCCTGGCTGGGAGTCGGGGTGGGCAGGGATGAAGGAGACTGCCTTCTGTACCATGTACCTGATTGTTCCTCCTGGTAATAACTGGTCTGTGAGCCGGGAGTGGGTGTAGGGGGAGGTGTGTGAGGTTCCGTCTTCTGAGCTCCTTTGGGCTGTAAGACATAATATTCTTCAGGAGGGGGGCCAGGAGGCTCCTGCAAGGCCACCTGCACTTTTCAGCTCTGAAATGAACCAGAGACCGAGCTTTCTGAGCTTCCAAATGCTGATCCTTGTTCTTCTCTGGTCCACAGTGCCCGACCCACAGATTTTGACTTCCTCAAAGTCATTGGCAAAGGGAACTATGGGAAGGTAAGCAAGGAGAGCTTTCTGGAGTCATCTGCCTATGGTCTCTATTAGCATATGCAAAAAGAAGTCTGGTGTTCAACATACATGCAGAATGGATTGGAGCTGCTAGGGGAACCCATCATCCCTGATGTCTTATATCTGTACTTTTCTTCAGGTCCTACTGGCCAAGCGCAAGTCTGACGGAGCCTTCTACGCAGTGAAGGTGCTACAGAAGAAGTCCATATTGAAGAGCAAAGAGGTACCAGAACTCGGGAAGGCTCACTTCCCCTCCTGCTTCTTCATCCCCAGCCTAGCATGGCTTCCCAAGAGGTCCAGTGGGGGCAGCTCAGAAAGTCCAGCTGGAACACTGGATTCTAACCTTTTTAGAGGAAGGCAAGCCAAGCCATCTCCCTAGGAGCTTTCTGGAGGATGAGAAGGTCTCTACCTTCCGGTTCACAGGTTCACAGATGGACCAGCTCTCTGCTCCCTCTAGGAGCACACCATGGGCTCATAGCGCAGCCTCTTAAAAGGCCCCTTCAGCCTGGCCAGCTTGTGTTGGTGGAGTTTTCCTGTCCGACCCACAGGCAGCCACTTCTCAAATAACTGATTTGGAGACTTAATATAAATTATAAATGCTCAGCCATTAGCTCAGGCTTGTTACTAACTAGCTCTTACAACTTAACATATTTCTATTAATCTATGTGCTGTCCTGAGGCTCATGGCTTTTACCTCTATCCCATTTTGTGTCTCCAACTCATTCTCTGGCTGGCTGGCACCTCTTCTGACTCTGCCCTTCCTCATTCCATCATTCTCAGTTTGGCTTTCCTACCTAACTTCATCCTGTTCAGCTATTGGTAACTCAGCTTGTTTATTAAACCAATCATAGTGGCGTATATTCACACAGTGTACAGAAGGATTATTACACAGCAAGTTTGGATCTCTAGATGCCTCAGCAACTTGAATCCCTTCAATACTGTTAGAAGGACAGAGAGGATAAAATATCAAGTCAAACTACTCAGTGATCCATGCCAACAAGGAGGGGAGGTCTTGAACTGACCCTGACAGTAAACAGCATTCTGATAGTTTGAAAAGAAGTTGGAGAGATGGCTAAAATGACATAGTGCTCTCTGTGTAAGTATGAGGACCTAAGTTTGATCCTGTGGAACTCACATAAAAAAGCTAAGCATAGCAGCATGCATCTCTAATCTCAGTGCTATAGAGATGGAGAGGAAGGATCTCTCCAGCTTGCTAGCTGGATGGACTACCCCAATCAATAAGCTATAGATCCAGTGAGAGACCCTGCTTATCAAAGAATAGGGTGGAGAGCGTGGTGGAGGGAGACACCCATCATCAACTTCTTGTACACACACACACACACACACACACACACACACACACACGCACGCGCGCGCGCGCGCGCGTGCACACATGCACGGGGGGTGTGGGCTGTCCAGGTGGATAAAATAGCAGGATCAAATGTTGTAGAATATTAAGGTGTGTTGCATTTGTTTATGCTGTGAAATATTTGTTTAATGATGCAAAGAAGTATAGCATTCTTTTATGTTGCTTTCGTTTAACTCTGTGTAGCTGTGTTACTTTGCCTCTCTAAAACAACTGATTGGTCTAATAAAGAGCCAAATGGCCAATGGTGAGGCAGGAGAAAGGATAGGTAGGGCTGGCAGACATAGAGAATAAATAGAAGGAGAAAAAAGAGAGAAAAAATGATCAAGGAATAAGAGAGGAAGGAGGGAGACTTCAGGGGCCAACTACTCAGCAACACTGTCAGACACGGAGTAAGAAGGAAAGAAAAGGTATACAGAAATAGAAAAAGGTAAAAGTCCAGAGGCAAAAGATAGATGGGGATAATTTAAGTTAAGAAAAGCTAGAGAGTTTCCCTGGGACTCAGTCATCCTGTCATAGTGAATGCTTTGCCTGTCCCCTGGGGCAGGGGTTTCAGAGGTTCCACTAGTATGAGTGGCTGGGGTGAGGCTCAGGTACTAGACAAGGAGCCTAGGCCTGGCTTGGGGGCAATAGAGAGCCAATGTGGGTATTTGAGCTGGGGCAGGAAAAAGCCTTGGGCAGGACACATCTATAAGCAAGGTCACCTGACTACGCTGGAATGAAAGGGGCTGTCCTCGACTGTGACGCGGACCCGTCCGTGTGTCTCCACAGCAGAACCACATCATGGCAGAGCGCAATGTGCTGCTGAAGAATGTGCGCCACCCCTTCCTCGTGGGCCTACGCTACTCCTTCCAGACCCCTGAGAAGCTCTACTTCGTGCTTGACTACGTCAACGGAGGAGAGGTGAGTGGACCTCAGGAGGGGAGCTGTTCTCCTGTGTGTCCACTGCGTACCCCACTCCAGAGTGATCTCACTGAACCCCTACAACAGAGCCACTTGGTAGACTCAGTAAGGCGCTCCTCAAGACAACCCAGTCTACACCAGGTCCCTTTTACTCCTGATATTGTAGGAGTGTTTCCTATGCAAGGTGGCTCATACTTACTTTCAGAGACCCCAGGAAAGGTCTCTACCAAGAGGAAATGTGTGGTCACTGTTCCCAGTGTTTCCATTTCCCACACCCAGGCCACAGGCCCAGGCCCATCACTATCATCTTTTTTATTTCCATGTATATGTATTATATACGCCTATTTTTATGTGAGGGGCAAACGTGTAGGTGCATGTGTGTTTGCACACGGAGGCCAGAGGCTGATGATGTCAAGAGTTATCTTCGGCTTTCCTTCCGTCTTTTTCATCAAATCAGAGTCTCTCAACCAAACCCAGAGCTTGACAGTGTAACTAGTCTTGCTAGCCAGCTTGCTCTCATGATCCCGTCTCTACCTTCCGAGGCTGGAATTACAGGTGGGCAGCCATGCTCTTCTGGCATTTATATTGGTCTCTGGGGACCTGGACTCGGGTCTTTATCCTTGCACTTTAACCACCGAGCTATTTCTCTGGCCTGATGTCACTGTCCTAAGTAAAGACCTGAGCCACCTGCTAACCCCAAAGCAGCACAGGGACAAAGTAGGCACCATCTTGGACTTTGCTTTGTCTTACTAAACAAAGGGGTAAAATTTAATAGGGGCTCTCCTCAATTGCACCAGATTTGGCCTATAACCAAATATTTTTCAGCATGAGTCCAACAGGGGAGGTTTTATCCTGCACATCCCTAAATGATGACTTTGCAAACAACAAAGCAGACAAAACAGAAAGATCTAGAGCTGAGCTCAGTATGGCATCCTAATGCTTGGGCTGGAGGAAAAGCACATTTTTGTTGGGCGTGGTGCCTCACACCCATAATCCCAACACTTGGGGTACAGAGGTAGGAGGATTAAGTTCAAGGTCAATCTGGGTTCGTAGAATATACCCCTTCCTACTCCCTCCCCAGCTCTCCCCCCACGAAGTATGTCTTGAACTACCTGGTTTCAAATTCCAGCTCTGCCAACTCTGAGATGTGGGACCTTAGACAGATCATTTAGCTCCTCCTCCTTAGACATGAAACTGGCATCACAGCTGAGATCTTGAAGGTGGTAATGAGGATTAAACAGGAGTTATAAAAGAGCCTGGCTTGCAGCCTGGAAGACAGTGGCTGCTTAATTATGCTGACCAAAGGCAGGGAAAGCACAAGTGCCCTGAGGGGTGGGGTCAGCATGCAGCCTCTCCTGTCAAGTACACCGCAGCTAAGCCTAGGTGACTGGCCTGCATGGAGTCGAGGGTCTTGAAGGCCCCTGTCTTGTGATCTAGGACCTGGAATCCAGAAGCCATCTCACTGTCCTCTCTCCTAGCTCTTTTTCCACCTGCAGCGGGAACGCAGGTTCCTGGAGCCCCGGGCCCGGTTCTACGCTGCAGAGGTGGCCAGCGCCATTGGCTACCTACACTCCCTCAACATCATTTACAGGTGAGGCCTGCTCTTGGCTCGTGCTCTGTCTCAGGACCTTTGGCTCCACCAGGCAGGGGTTGTGTGAGCCATGAGGCCCCAGTGAACTGGGTCCTTTGACTGAGGAGGGCTCTTATTTTGGATTGACGTGTCCTCCTTTCAAGAGTCAAATATCCAGCTTTACTTATTCATCTGTGGGAGCTTCTGGGAGTTTCTCCTGCTAGGACCCTAGTCCCCAATTCACTCAATAAATGGCTGTTTTCTCTTATTTTCTGCAGAGACTTGAAGCCAGAAAACATTCTCTTGGACTGCCAGGTGTGTGGTGTGGTGTGATGTGTGTGCCCACATGCAGCTCAAATCTGTGCCCCTCAGCCATGGTCTGTGTACATTGGTAATTATGCATTACACATGTATGCATATGGTAACATACATTCATGTATGTGTGCATGTGTACATATGTGCTCATGCACGTATCTGTGTATACAAACGTGCACAGGAGACATGCACAGGTACAGATGTCAGTGCAGATATAGTTATATAGGCCTGTGGCAGTGGTGGTATGGGGAGCAGAGGGGTGGGAGGTGCCGCTCTGTAGACCTTCCATGTTTCCTGATTCCCTGGAGACAGACCCCGAGATGGAGAGTGGTACAACTCTAAGGGGGATGAAAACAGGGTGGGGCAGAGGGAGAGGTGTCACTGCACCGTGGTTGCAAGAGAGGCCTCAGGACATCTCACAGGATGGATGCCCTCAGGACAGATGGCTCTTACCATGCTTGGTGATGTGTTGACTGAGATTTGGGCCTTCACAGCCCCTCTTGCTCAGTTGCTGGTTGTGGACTGCCCTCTAGAGGGCAGCACAGCTTTGGACAGTGGTACAGGCCCAGCAGTGAGGATTGCCTGCAGCAGTTCCTAAAGTCTGATAGCCTGTCTATCTTCTCCATCCTCGTGCCCAGTTGACATTGGTGGGCTTGATTTCTCAGTCCTCAGCCCTCTATCAAGGGGATTGCTACCCAGAAAGAACACCCTGGAGTTGCCACTGTTGTTAGCATGGCCCCGAGTCATGATGTCATGGTCTCAGCCTGTGCCCTGAGATCTCCTGGCATCCAGGCCAGGAACTCTGAGTCTTCAGAAAGCATGCAGCCTGTGTCTCCTCGCCATACCGCACAGCCGTTTCTCTAAGGTGTGGCATTTGACCTTTGACCACTAACGCCTTCCTGTTGTCTCTCTCCCACAGGGACACGTGGTCCTGACAGATTTTGGCCTCTGCAAGGAATGTGTGGAGCCCGAGGAGACCACATCCACTTTCTGTGGCACTCCCGAGGTACGTGGAGGACCTATGGAGAAGACAGGCCATAAGTGGCTGACGCCACAGCCCCTAAATAAAGCCACCAGGCTACAGCAGCGAGGCCTCACTCCATCCTCTCAAGCTCTTCCCTGAGTCAGCCCTAAGCTGAGCCCTCATCTCCTCATAAGTGTCAGGGAACCAGCATTTGGAACGGTGGGCACCCAGCTACCTCTAGTGAATTCTACAGCTGTCCAGCGGGCATGGGCAAGCCACCGCTAAATGTGGGCTTGCAGGCCTGTAATCCCAAGCACTTGGGGATGGGGACAGGAAGATCAGGAGTTTGAAGCCAGGTTCAATTATACAATGGGTCCCAGGCCAGCTGGGACTTCATGAGACCAAAAACAAATAGATGGAGGTTGAACTCAGAGCCTCAGGCGTTCTAGGCAACTACATTAAAAAGTAAAAAGATGGGCTGGAGAGAGAGATATCAGTGCTTGAGAGCACTGGCTGCTCTTCCTGAGAGCCTGGGTTTGGTTCCCAATTTACACACCTCAGCTCACAACTGTCTAGAACTCCAGTTCCAA
>NC_022033.1:15477932-15491477 GCF_000317375.1 Microtus ochrogaster | reverse complement strand
TGTGTAGACAGGGATGGAGAGCTGTCTCAGCAGTTAAGAACATTTGTTGCTCTTACATGAGATCAGGAATCAGGTCTTGGCAACCACATGGCAAATCATAGCCAATCCACAGGAACTCCAGTTCCAGAGGATCTGGCACCCTCTTCTGGTCTCTGTGGGCACTGCACACATGTGACACATGCGTAGGCAAAACACCCATAAAATAAAATTAAATAATAAATCTTTAAGAAAAGTAAGGACAGGACTGGGGGCTGTAGATAAACGATAGAGCATTCGTCAAGGCCCTGGGTTTGGTTCCCAGTAACACACGCACACATGCATACACACATGCACACATGCATGCACACATGCATGCACACACGCACGCACACATGCACACACGCACGCACACATGCACATACGCACACATGTACGAAGTAAAAAGAAACAGGTGATGCCAGGCATGGTGACACATGCCTTAATCCCAGCATTTGGAAGGCAGAGGCAGGAAGATCTCTGTGAGTTCAAGACTAGCCTGGCATAGATAACAAGTTACAGGCCAGCCAAGCCTACATAGTTAGATCCTGTCTTGGGTTGTGTGTGTGGAGGGAAAAAAATGGGTGAAACTAATTTAACAATGTATTTTGTTTAGCTTAATATATCTCAAACCTCACATTTCAATACATAATCAGTATAAAATTGTGAAATACGACTGTCAAAACTGCTTAGTGGGTAAGAACACTTGCCACCAGGTCTAAGGGCCTGTGTGTGTTCAATGCCTAGAATTCACATGGTACAAGGACAGAACTAATTTTTCCAAATAGGTCCTCTGACCTTCATATGCATGCTGTAGCATGTGCATACACAATATATACAAAATAAATGTAAAAATGTTGAAATAATGAACTATTAATATTATAATCTAGCATGTGAATATAGTTTACATTTATAGTACACATCAGCTGTGATTGGCCACATTTCAATAGAGACAAATCTTTCTTTTCTTTACTTTTCTTTTCTTTTTTGTTTTTTTTGAGACAAGGTTTCTCTGTGTAACAGCCCTGGCTGTCCTGGATCTTGCTTTGTAGACCAGACTGGCCTTGAACTCAGAGATCCACCTACCTCTAACTCCTGAGTGCTGGGATTAAAAGCATGTGCTCACATGCCCAGCTAGACCCCAAACCTCGATCCTCTGCAAAAGCAATTGTTCAATGACAACACGTGCCTAGAGGCCGCTGTGTGGGACAGCACTGCTCCACAGGGCCAAGCCCTTGACCAGGAGAGCGTGGCCTGAGAGTTAAGGTCAGGGCTTGTAATCGTTAAACATAAATGTGCCTCCCTCTTTCAGACAGAGAGTCTAGCAGGTTAAAATTTGTAGATTTCTGTAATCCCCATACTTCTCTTCACGAGAGGATGAGGTGTGAAGATTGTAAGAAAGTGCCTCAAAATAGGAATAATTAGGACCGGTAGTATAGCTCAGTGGTAGCGTGGTTGCCTGCTGCGCATGAGGCCCGAGTTTAACCCCAGCATCACAATAAACAAACAAACAAACAAACAAACAAATAAGCAAGCATTGCATGTCTGCGCAGGAATTCACTTGTCTATCTGACCTGCCTTGCGTTTAAAACCTTTCCTTGAACTCCCACCAGTTTTGAGTTGGGCCTTAGGCCTGAAGGGGGCAGAGAGGCCTGAGGATGCAGAGCCAAGCAGCACCTCCCTGTTAGTCTGGATCAGGACTTAAGCGCCGCCCTATGTCTCCATCAGCCTGCCAAGCTGTGCCTGGACCCTCAGGCAGCATCCGCCAGTTGGTACTCAGGGACCCAATGGCCTGGTACCCTCTCCCAGAGGGGACCATTGTCTGCGTTTGTGCGGGAGTTGTCCACTGGATAAAGCTGACCCCAAAGCCTGACAACAGTGCCTTCAGTGGGTGTAACTAGCACTAGGGAGCAGGGGCTACAGAATTGTTACTCATGTCAGAGACATCCCTTCTTCCATGGCTGCCACCTCTGAGCGCCAGGCACACAGACCTGTTTGTTCCAATGTCCCCATTTTTATTTAGTGTGTGTGTGCAGTATGTACACATGTTCATGTGAATATGGACAGGTTCATGTGCACATGCATGCCCACGGAGGCCAGAGGTTGATGTCAGGTATCTTCCGTAAACACTTTCCACATTATATCTTGACACAGTGTCTCGAAAGGAACCTGGAGTTCATTGATTTGAGTAGGCTGGCCGGCCACTGATCCAGGGGTCTGATCATCTCCCCACCACTACCCCACATCACTGGGGCTACATATGTAAGCCATCTCACCTGGCTTTTGCGTGACTGATGGGGATCTGGACATAGGCCCTCATGCTTATACAGCAAGTGTTAACCAACCGAGCTGTCTCTCCAGCTACCACTCCGACTGTGTTTCCATTTTAAGGATAAGGAAGTCTAAGTTCTGGCAGATCAGGTGCTCTGCCTGGGCCCACACACTGAAGAGGGCTCAGGGCTGTATGATTCTCTTCCCTTCCATAGACCCATTCCTTTAGCTTTGCCCCATTGTCACCCCACTATGCTGTGAGGTGTCACCAGGGCTTTCCCAGCACTAGGACACAGAGAGCCTATAGGTGACCATGTGCAAACAAGAAGACATGCCGTGCTTCTGAATTACCATGCTGGCTTGGTAAGCAGATCACAGACTGATTGTAGCTCCCTTTACCCCCTGACTGGTACTCCTGTGTGATGTACAATGCGCACGACAGTACAGGGCTGTCTCTCCTGGTCTTCTGTCTGTCCCCAGTGCACTGCAAAGGGCCTGCCACCAAACTGGCCTCTGTGAATGGATGCTAATGACCACAGGAGAAGCTGTGAAACAGTGACAGTTTCAACTCCCTCCGAGTGCCTTCTTTACAGACACAGAAACAGTCCAGACATCCTCAAATAACTGCACTTCCCCCAACAGTACCTGGCCCCCGAAGTACTTCGTCAAGAGCCTTACGATCGAGCAGTGGACTGGTGGTGCTTAGGGGCAGTCCTCTATGAGATGCTTCATGGCCTGGTGAGTGGGCAGAGATGTCTCTTCAGGATACATGTGGCTTGGGACAACTGAGGGGAGGGTGGCCCCCATTTTATGTGGCTTAATCTCATTTTGCACAGGGAATTAAAGAGCTAGCCATCTACCCTGGGAAGGAATGATGAGGCCAAAGTGGATATGAGAAATGAATATCTCTTTTAAATAGTGTCATTTTCATGGTTTACCTTTATAGCACTCCCTCTTTTGCAGAGCGTAGTTACTTTTGTTGTACTAAGAGGAAAACTGAGGCTGAAGGGTCCCATTGGTAGATTGGGAGCCGTCCTGGACTGTATGCTTCAGTGGAAGCCTGTGTGGACCTGCTGAGGTTGACTTTCCTCTGGGCTGGATTCTCCAGCATGGCATGTTGTCAAAGGAGTAAGCGCTGAGGGTTCAGAAGGACCAGTGGGTAGAGGAGCTGGAGGAATAGCGAGGAGCGATAAACTGTGAGTGTTAATTTAGAGTCCAGCTCTTTTCTTAGCTGTGTGGTTCAGTGGTCCCTAGCCTTGTCTTCTCTTGTCTGCCAATCCATAGCCTCTGGCAGAAGATGGCTGTGAGGCCAGGAAGAAATACTGAAGGGGAGAGGGGGAGAGAAAGGGCATCCGGGAGCCTCCTGTGGGTGTGCACAGCCTGTGGCTCTCTCAGCAATCCTCTATCCCGTGCTGGAAGCCTGGAGGTCCTTTCTCTCCCCATGTGCCCTGCAAGCTGTGGTTCTGGATACAGCCTGGCTACATACTCCCGGCTATCCAGCTTGCTCTAACCCTCCCTGATGAGACCCCTTTCCGTGGACTCATGACTGAATCCCCAGCCTCTCTCCCTGTCTCCCTAGCCCCCCTTCTTCAACAAAGATGTGGCCCAGATGTATGAGAATATTTTGCACCAGCCACTACAGATCCCTGGAGGCCGGACAGTGGCCGCCTGTGACCTCCTGCAAGGCCTTCTCCACAAGGACAAGAAGCAGCGGTTGGGCTCCAAGGAAGACTTTGTAAGTGACCAAGCAGAAGAGCACAGGTCCCTTCCTGCAGGGACAGCTCAGAAGCACCTGCCTTCTGCTGTTCTCTAAAGCCAGGAGCTGCTGGTGCATTTCCCTAGAAATGACCTTTCTGCCAGTTAAACTCTGTGTCTATTTCTGTCTCTGTCTGTCTGTCCGTCCGTCCGTCTGTCTCTCTGTATATGTGTATGTGCCTTCTTTTTGTATGTGATATATGTCTATATGTGTGTGTCTGGAGGTCAGAAGTTGATGTCAAATGTCTTCAGTTGTCCACTTTATTTCTTGGGACAGGGTCTCTCACGGAACCTGGCGCTAACTGATTGGCTAGCCTGTCTTTGCCTCCTTGGCTCTGAGTTTATAGAATATGCCATCATTCTCAGCTTTTACGTAGGTGCCAGGAATTCAGGCTCAGGTCCTCTTGCCTATCTGCCAAGCACTTTACCAACTGAACCATCTTTCCCACCCCTGACTCCTTTTTTTTTTAAATACAGTTTTTAGGTAACCAATATTTGCAGGATTCTTATTTTGGCCCAGCACTGAGGTAGGTGCTGGGGGTTGGATAGCCTGGGTCTCTGACGCGATTAAGCTTGAAGATGGAAGGAGACTGACAAAAACCAGAGATTCTGTACACGGATCACAAAGTGTGACAAGCTTCAGGAAGGAAATAAATGATGAGCAGAGACAGACAGTGAGGATGTACGGGGACAGTGCTGTTTCACACTGGCATGGCCAGGCAGGTCCCCTCTAAAGACGTAACAAGCTGAACTTCGAATATGGGGAGCCATGCAAAGAATTGGATGGAGGTGTTCCAGCCGTAGGCACAGCATATGTACCAGTCCTCCACAAGGAGGAGAATGGCAAGAAGCAGAATGTCTTTGCTGAGCAGAGGAAGGTTTCAGAAGCTTCTTCCTGCTTCTGTGCAGAGAAACTGCATAAGTATCTTGCTTTTCACAAATATCTGAGCAATTCACTTTGCCAGACCCCTGGCTAGACACATGAGAATGGGAATTAGTAAGTCATAGACTTCATAGTCTGCCTGTTCTTTTCATTCCTGTTCTGACACATACATGTTTAAAGAAAAAGATTAACGCATCAGTTTTAAAAATAATCTTAAACCTGGCGTGGTGGCACACACCTTTAATCCCAAAGTTTGGGAGGCAGAAGCAGAGGCAGGTATATCTCTGTGAATTCAAGGCCAGCCTGTTCTACAAAACGAGATCAGCTTCCAGGACAGTGAGAGTTATTACAGAGAGAAATCCTCTCTCAAAACACAAAGCAAACAAACAAACAAAAAAATCTTATTTATTACTCAGTGTGGGATCCTTTCAGGGATAGCAAGATAGTTTGGGTATAAGGTGACTGCTGTCAAGTCTGACAACCTGAGTTTGATCCCCAGGATCCACATGGTGAAAGGAGAGAACTGACTCCCAAAAGTTGTTCTCTGACCTCCACATGGGGCAGAGGCAGGCAGCTCTCTGTGAGTTTTATTTTTACTTTATTTTTTTATATTTATTTATTTATTTATTTTTGGTTTTTTCGAGACAGGGTTTCTCTGTGGCTTTGGAGCCTGTCCTGGAACTAGCTCTGTAGACCAGGCTGGTCTCGAACTCACAGAGATCCGCCTACCTCTGCCTCCCGAGTGCTGGGATTAAAGGTGTGCACCACCATCGCCCGGCTCTCTGTGAGTTTTAAACCGGCCTGTCTGAAAAGTGAGTTCCAAGCCAGCCAGGGTTACATAGTAAGACCCTGTCTTAAATGAGGAGATAGTGGCTGTAGTCCAGATGGCCTCAGCAGCTAACGTATAGACTCCAGGGCTGCCCACCCACATTCTGTGGGTAGCACAGCTTTTTGATCCATGTGTGTCATATAACAAGCGTTTATACACTGAAAAGATCGCCATGACAGGTATTGTGATGTGTGGTAACCACTTTGGCTTATTTGCCTATCTGTTTCCCTATCCAGCTTAAAGATCTGATCCGGGCTTCTGCGAAGACAGATCCCTTCTTTCCAGAGAGGAGTTTGCATCTTAGAGCACGCTTGCCTGTGACTCTTGAGACAAATTTTGTGTTCACAGAAATCAAACTCTGAGAGGCAATACTGACACAAGGTGTTGGAGAATTGTTCAACGTGAAACAGACAGAGGGAGGAAAGGCGGTTTAGAAACAAAGCAGAAAACCATGCAACCATGCCCAGGACTCGTTCCTCACTTCTGAGTCCCTGGGAACCTACAACTTTTCTTAGGGCTTTCTTTCTTTCTTTCTTTTTTGAGACAGGGTTTCTCCTTAGCTTTTTTGGTTCCTGTCCAGGAACTAGCTCTTGTAGACCAGGCTGGTCTTGAACTCACAGAGATCTGCCTGCCTCTGCCTCCCGAGTGCTGGGATTAAAGGCGTGTGCCACAACCGCCCGGCTTAGGGCTTTATTTCTTATGTCGTCTTTGGTGAGCAGGTTTATTCTATCTCTCTGGCTTGTATTTTGAAAGAATCAGGATGGATTAATGTGCGTGGAGGTGGGAGGCTGTCTTCAAGCTCCACCTGCATACCCTCTCCCCCCGATAACCAGTTCTGCAGTCTTGTTCACAGACATGATGCCCGAGCCTGGTAGGGTGTGGGTGCTGAGACCCAGCTGTGCAAGGCACCTGTGGCTGTAGGGGAAAATCTGGATTCGGATAATGCAGAAGTGAGCTGTCTGTCAACAGAATGGTCTCTGGGCTGAGCAAACCAGCCAGAGCTGCAGAGTTCTGTCTAGTTGGTGGCCAGTTGTGGGCACCAGTTGGGGAGTGGCTGTGGTGAGGACTGCTGACCAGTGTCTTCTCCCTGCAGCTCGACATAAAGAACCATGTGTTCTTCAGTCCCATAAATTGGGATGACCTGTACCACAAGAGGCTAACTCCACCCTTCAACCCAAACGTGGTAAGTGAACACAAGGATCTCTCCAGATTTTGGTTTCTGGATTCCCAGGGCTGGTAGGATCTAAGCCAACTGGGGAACCTGAAGGGGCCAAGAGTCTCATCCAAAGCAGAAAGAATGAGAATTGGCTCTAGCCACCCTGGCCCCTGATGGCTGGCTCAGCCTTAGAAGGATGAGCTGTGGGCTGCTCCATCATCTCCAGCACTGACTGTAACCCCACCACAGAACTGATACAGTGTTTATTTTTGAGAGGTAGTAGCTCAGGCTAGCCTTCAGCTCAAGATTCTCCTACACAGCCTTTTTCTGGTGACAAAAACATGTGCATTTCTTGTAGGAAGTGTGCAAAATGGAGTTGGAAGCAGCAATAGGGGAATGGCTGGGAGTCTCACCAGGCAAGGGAAACCACTGTTGGTAGACTTCCTTCCACTCCTGAACACCGCCAGGATTTATCATTCCCTATTTGTATTTTTCCTTTGTGGAGTTCCTGCCCTTGAATGTGACACTAGATTTCTTTTCCCTTTTTTTGTGAGACTCTGTACTGGGCTATCCTAGATCCTATCTCACTGTCCCTGTGTCTCTGGCTGGCCTCAAACCATGCTGATCCATCTGCATTTTGAGTACTGGGTTTGCAAGAGTGAACTACCATGGCTAGCACCAGTTTCGTGTGTGTGTGTGTGTGTGTGTGTGTGTGTATGTGTGAGAGAGAGAGAGAGAGTGTGTGTGTGTCTTGTCCTTCTCCCCCATTGCCTCTGCCTTGATAAAAAACTGTTACACACATTATACAAAGCACCACGTTATACAAAGTCCCACATTCTTTATTTGTAAAAACTGGAAACTATTGAGCTGTCAAGAGTGACACAACTAACAAAGTTAGGCAAGGGTCATGGGTGAGGTTCACATTCTGGTCCAGACACTGAGCTCTGGGGCGGACTACTGTACCCTATGGCCCTCCTGAGAAGCTGGCAGCTGTGGCTTGTGTGTTTCCCCAGCCCAAGACCTGCTTGTAAGCACACCTGCAGACCCTCCCGCCGCTTGCTCACCTGCTTATGTCCGAGAACCCGGGGCAGCGTCTTTTCTGCTGCAGAAACACTAGCCTAGGTTTACTCTTGCCCTCTAAAGTAGAGGGCTTTAAATAACAATCTTTTAAAAGATTTTATTTATTTATTTATTTTTAATTATGTGTGTGTGTGAGTGTGTGTAGGTAGGTGTGTGCAGGTGGGTGTGGTAGAGGTGCAAGCTGAGCAGAGGAGGGCATCAGATCCCCTGGAGCTGGAGTTACAGGTGGTTGTGTAAGCTTCCCGAAGGCTGCTGGGAATCACACTTGGGTCCTCTGCAAAAGTAGCAAGCACTCTTAGCGACCAAGCCATCGCTCCACTGAACAACAGTCTTCTACCTGGATTCTATGGGTTTTTAGAGTGGATGAGCTCAACTCTTCCTGCGGAGCCCTCAGGTCTGTGGTTAGTAATAAAGGAGCTGCTGCTGGGGGTCTGGAATTACCTCACGTGTTTGTTCCCTGAATCCTCTTTGCCTCCATCAAGCCAGTCTGCGTTTGTCTATGTGGTGGCCTCAGGGTACCCGGAAAGACAACTCCTCTGAGGTACCCTTTTCAAGCCTTCGCTTAGTTATTTGGCAGTATCTGATTGGCCAGTCACATGACTGGCCCATATTAAAAAGATGGTTGTATATAGTCTGTCTCCGGAGTGGAAGTAGAGAATCCATTATCATTTCTTTTTTGTTGTTGTTTTGTTTGTTTTTGTTTGTTTGAGACAGGGTTTGTCTATGCATCCCTGGCTGTCCTGGAACTCTTTATGTAGGTAGACCAGGCTGGCCTCGAACTCATAGAAAACAACCTGTCTCTCCTCCCAAGTGTTGGGACTAAAGGTCTGTGTCACTATGCCTCATTCTCACCCTTGGTGTCTACTTACAGGAAGGACCTGCTGACTTGAAACACTTTGACCCAGAGTTCACCCAGGAAGCTGTGTCCAAGTCTATTGGCTGCACCCCTGACACCATGGCCAGCAGTTCTGGGGCCTCAAGCGCATTCCTTGGATTTTCCTATGCACAGGATGATAACATCTTGGACTCATAAGTGACAAGCGCTTGCAAATCTGCCAAGACCAGCTGGCACCTGCAGGGGCTACCTTCTGCTGCCAGCAAGACACAATGAGTTCAATGACTCAAGGAAGAGGGAAATGCTTTCTGTCACATGAAAAAGAGTGCAGGACAGGCCACTGAGTATCTACTCAGGCTGGCAGGAAAGGCCACTGAGTACCCGCTCAGGCCAGCAGGACAGGCCACGGAGTCCCTGCTCAGGCCATCAGGACAGGCCACGGAGTCCCTGCTCAGGCCATCAGGACAGGCCACCGAGTCCTGGCTCAGGCTGGCAGGACAGATCACCGAGTACTAAGCCGTCTGTCATTCTGATTTGCTCTTCTTAAGAAATGACTCCTGTGTTTGGTGGCTGTTGTTGTTGCTGCTGCTGTGACAAAATATCCAAGAAAGGTAACGGAAAGAGGATCTCCTCGGGCTCACCACTTCAGAGGTTTCCGTCCACGGCTGGCTGGTCCCATTGCTGTGGCCTTTAGGCAAAGCTGAGTCACCTGGGTGAAAGGAGTGGCACAGACAAGGTGCTCACTTTCTTCCGACCAGGAAGCAGAAATAGAAGACTGGGCTGGAAATAAGATTTACCCTCGGAGTTACGTCCCAAGTGACCGACATCCTCCAAGCGGGGCCCACGTTTTAGTTACCTTTCCACCACCTCTCCATGCCATACGAATCTATGAATAGACTAAATCACCGATGAAGCCTGGGCCCCCGTGACCCAATCGTATACTAAAACCTCATCAGCTGGACAGGGGAACCTTTAGATCCAAAGTAAAATAGCTTTGAATATTGGGGTTACATGATCATAACATGGTTGCTCATACCATAGCCACCTTTGTGTTCTAAGCAAGAGAAAAGAGGGATGGGACAGGAGTGGGTTACAAAAGGACACCATTAAAGAGTTTCCCAGAAGCCCAGTTCAGTGATTTCTTTTAGCATGTCATATATCTCCAGCCCTCCTTAATGGAGCCTGGGCACAAGCTACCTCTCATAGCAAGGGCGTTCAAACATTAAGGGAAAGGGTTCCATCACTGGCCTGCTCAAGCCTTGAGGCTGCAGCCGCTTTGTACACAAACCCACAGTCCTCTCGATGAAGACAGAGCGCTCCCCTGAAAAGGAGGGGTCCTGTTTATGGATGCAGGCCTTTCTCATTTCCATGGTAATCGTTTGCACAAGCACTTCCTTCCCTCTGTCCCAAATGCTTCCCCAAACTCCACATCTCCGACCCCTCACAACTCCCTGCGGCAGTTTCTATTTCTAAAAGTTGGTAATTTGGCATTTCAGGACACCTGGCCTCCCAAACGTCCCAGGTGCCGCAGGCCGACAGGTGTTTCGGCCTCTCCCAACACCTGCCAAGACGCCCTGCGCCTGCGTCCTGCAGCCTGGCCGGCGCGTGGTTGCCCACAGACCCCGCCCTCAGGGAGCCTGGGGACCTACATCGGTCTTTAAGGGCAGCTATAAGGAAATAAGCTGGGATTTATCAAAACGTGAGTCCTCAAGCCTGGCTGCTCCCTCCACCCGCGGGAACTGTCCAGGCCGGCATCAGCCCCGTCCCCTGCCCATCAGCCCCAGCGTTCGCGGCTCGCCCGCACTGCCATTCTGTCGCTCTGTCGTCATCACTCCGCGGCGGAAGTCGCTCGGGGCCCAGAGCCACGCCTTCTCGGCGCGCGGCCTTGGATACCTGGCTGCCTCTGGCCTTAGGTAAGGAGAGGGCGGGTCGCACGGGCCGGCTGGGCGCTGGGTGCCTCGGGGGTGGTGACAGCTTCGTCGTGCTGCTCCGGAGACCCCTAGGCCTGCCTTGTGGGAAACCTGAGGTCGGCGGAGGTAAACTGAGGGCGCGTAAATGGGCTGGGGAAGGGTCCTGGAAGTGATCTGGAATCTCTAGCTCAGACTGCGCGGATTCGTTGTCGTCCTGCACAGTATGAAAACATCCTGGATGAGGAGCCATCAGGTCTTGGACTCGGCTATTCTTGCTACCACCTCTGTTTTTATGTCACTCTGACAAAATATGATTTACCTAATAAGGTTATTGAAGAGAAAATAAGAGAATAAGGTTATCCCTTTCTCTACCCAAACATCAGGACCCCACACCTACTGCTCTCACCCGAGGCTAAACTACAATAAACTGTAAACTCAAAGTGTATTCTTCCTTTAAGAACCATTCAATACCCAAAGCGGGTTATTTGCTTTTCCCGGAAATCTGCCCTCTGAAGAAAAAAAGGGGGAGGGGTAGAAAAATCTCCAAACCAGGAAAACATAATTCCAGTTCTGCGATGCATGGGTTCGTTGTGGCTATTAAAATTGTCCATGGAACATAAAAACCTAGCACTGTTACGTGGCGAAATCAACATGGCAAAATATTTTTTTATTTCATTGAAGAAGTTAGGATGTAGCTTAGCACAGAGTGCCAGCATGAGGCCCTGGGTGTCTGATCTCAGCACAGAAAAATAAATGCCGTTGGAAAGGCTGTGGCATGGTGGCAGTGTGCCTGTAACCCCAGCACCCAGGAAACTGAGACAGTTCAAGGTCATCCTCCCCTACCTAGTACATTAGAGGCTAACCTGGGCTATGAGATGCTGTCTCCAAAGAAAAAAAAAATGTATTGAAGGAATCTCTTATCAGCTTTGAAAACATGGATTGGGATTGGGCAGTCTTCTGGTAATTAGGAAGAAATAATGATGCTCATTTTGAGCATCAAGATAAGTTTCAAATGGATCAAGAGTGTTTTTAACTTTTAATTTACATTTATTTATTGTATATGCGTGGGTGAACATGACACCGAGTACTTGTGGAAGTCAAAAGACAACTTGTAGGAGTTATTCTCTGGGTTTTTCAGGCTTGGTGGCCAATGCCTTTAACTACTGAGTCATCTCTTCAGCCCATAGAGGGCTCAGATTATAGTGTTAAAATTTTGTGCCATATTTGTCTGCACAAGACCTATCCCAAATGGGGCCTGTCATTATCTCATGGACAGGGGAGAGCTCAGGAGGCCTTGTCCCTCCCCAAAGCTCTGTGGGCGGGAAAAGACATGTTCCTCAGTGGTACAGTGTTGTCTCACAGCTCCAGAAGCAATCCTCACTAAACTCATTTAGTGAAAGAGAAAGAAGAAGACATGACAGTTGAGGGAGGACGGTTTAGGGAAGAAAAGGGAATTAGTGGGGATGGGACAAGATCACAAATTGGGAAGTATGATTAAAAAAATACATTAAGTGCACGAATGAAATTGTTGAATTGATATATGCTAATAAAATCTTAATAAAAAAAGGATAATCATGAAAGTTCAAGAAGAAAACATCGTTGGATATACCCAGAAATCTTACCACAGCAAAAGTTTTTTTTAAAAATGCTTCATGCTGTCCAGAAGCCAAAAGGAGAAATGTTAATACTTCTGGATCTATAAAACATGTGACCTGTAAAATTAAGCCAGAAGGTTACCAGAAGCCAAGGCTAAAGGCAAATCAAGTTTTGAAAGTTTTGTTTGGTGACATAAAACCCAATGGAAAAATGATCAAAGGACACAGACAAGAAAATGAGCAATGACCAATGCAGCAGTTTCCCCTTGTCTTTAGGAGCTGTTCTAAGACTGTCAGAGATGCCTGAAACCACAAACAGTAACAAACCGTGGGTGCGTGTGTGTTGTATTTGTTTATGTTTATAGGAACTAGTATTACTGGGGCTGGAGAGATGGTCTGGTTAAAAGCACTGGCTGTTTATCTAGAGGGCCAGGGTTCAGTTCCCAACAACCACCTGGTGGTTCACTGCCCTCTGTAATGGGATCTGATGCCTTCTTCTGGCATGCAGACAAAGCACTCGTTCATAAATAAAAATCTGTAAAACTGACTTGGAGAGATGGCTCAGAAGTTAAGAGCACTGGTTGCTCTTTCAGAGGTCCTGAATTTAATTCCTAGCAATGACGTGGTGATTCACAACCATCTGTAATGAGATCTGGTGTCCTCTTCTGGTGTGCAACCATGCATGGCAGACAAGAACACTGTATACATAGTAAAAAATAAATAAATCTTAAAAAAGCAGTAACACTTAGGTGAATATGGTTTCTCTCAAAATAGCTTATTCTAGACTTAGCGTTGTGATTAAGATAATACCAGTGTGACGATATCTGTTAGATAGTGCCTGTGTGATGCCGTGAAGGAGAGTGACATAGGCATTGTGACATAGGCATTGTGACATACATGGTACCGGGATATTGTTTTGGTTCATTGAATAACAGCCCTGTGATGCCAAAACCACCAATCTGACTGACAGATTACTGAGTGACTGTAGCTGGATAGTGCATATAGCATTGATAGGTTCTACAAAGAAATGTCTCATGTCAGGGGAAGGTAGTGTAGGATAGTGTTAAGATTTCATCCTACTACCCAGAATGGTTCACAATTTAAAACTTTATTTTTGGATCTTTCCATTTAAAATTTCAGATCACTCTTATATTTGGACACACACAAAACCAAAAAAAGAAAGAGAGAGAGAGAGAGAGAGAGAGAGAGAGAGAGA
>NC_022033.1:15471477-15477777 GCF_000317375.1 Microtus ochrogaster | reverse complement strand
GGTCTACAAAGCGAGTTACAAGAGAGCCATGACTGTTTCACAGAGAAACTCTGTCTTGAAAAACAAACAACAATTAAATTTCAAATCACATTTAACCCAGTAACAACCCTTGAAAAGCAAAGTCATGAATAGGGATACTTTTGTATTTTGTTGGTAAAGTTGACAAAGACTGGAAAATTTTGTTGAATGGAAACAATTTGTTAATGAAAGTACAAACGATTAGTGTTTTGGAGGGCAGTTTGCATATTATTTAACCATTCAACAGATAGTAATCTAATGCTGCAAAATACACAAAACTTCACATTCAGAATGTTTTGAGAGAGATGGAGAGATGGCTCAGTAGTTGAAATATACTGCTCTTGTAGATGACCCTGGTTTTCCCAGCACATCAGGTGACATATAACCATTTGTAAGTCTCTGGCCTCTGTAGGCACATGTACATACCCATACGTATATATATAAATAAAAATAAAATGGCTCTAGCCAGGCATGGGGTTTGCAGGCCTTTAATTCCAGAACTTTCAGGCAGAGGCAGGTGAGTCTACATAATGAGTGCTAGGACAGCCAAGGCTACATAGTGAGACCCTGTCCCAAAAAATAAAAATTGAAAAACGAATCTAGGAATGTTTTTAGTATTTTACTAACAAAATTGAATAACATGTCACTAAAGTTATGGTTGGTTAAATATTTGTGCAACATCCTTAAAACAATACTATGTGGTTATTTGAAAGAGTTGCTCTGTATGTATTGACAAGAAAGGGTGTCAGATACATGGTATGTTTTGGAGGAGCATTTATGGTAAGGTCTTATTTCATAAAATTAAGTTTGCCTAAAATCTCGAGAGCTAAACTTGATGGTAGTGAGCGGTGAGGAATTACTTTGGAAATAGGATCTTGGTGTACAACGGGAGGGTGGTGGCAAGGTCATGAAAGTAGGCTGGTAGGAGAGCCAGAGACCAGCCTGAAAGCGAAAGCCAGGCACAGGCAGGATTGGCTTTGGCCACCGGTTTTTCAGCTATGATTATGTATTTCCCTCTCAGCCTTTGAGAATCATTAGGGTTTTACATGTAGGTGCAGCTGTGTATCCTTCACCAGTGTTACAGGGCACTTTTAAAATGCTGCTTCTCTGGTTTGCTTTATCAGGTAACCATGGAGAAGGAGGTGCGGAGTACCATTGTTTTCAATGCATACAAAAAGGAGGTGTTTACCACCAA
This sequence comes from Microtus ochrogaster, assembly GCF_000317375.1. Lineage (NCBI taxonomy): Eukaryota > Metazoa > Chordata > Mammalia > Rodentia > Cricetidae > Microtus > Microtus ochrogaster. Next base: position 15,476,564 of record NC_022033.1, on the reverse strand, counting down.
TACTGGCTACAAATCTTTGCAGAAAAGACTTCGGAGTAATTGGAAGATTCAGAGGTGACCATGATCTTGGGCACTGCTTTCTAAGTGCTAATGGTGGCTTACAATAGAACTGAATAGTAATTTCTTAACTTTCGTTGTTTAAGTGGGAGGGGCTCAATTTAACGATTTCTTGGTTAATATTTTGAAGATCAAACTGAATGTTATTAAGTTGCCCCATAAAATCAAAGATTCATAATTATGCATATACAGTATTGAAAGATGTCAGAAGTTTCCCCATTTTTTATACTTGATCTCAGCCAAAAGGCAGAGAAGTTATTCTCCATATTTTAAGTCGGTTTAAAATCTCAGTTTAGGGAAGGAAAAGTGAGAGTTAAATGAGAATGTCTCTTTGTTTAAATGTGCCTTCTTTAAATGTTCTTTTCCCCCTTGTCATGAAGGTTGAACCAAAACCTTGCATAAGCTCGGCAAGTACTAAATTCCAGTTCCGGTCCTTAAATGTTTTTTTTTTCTTTTTTCAATGAGTGAAAACATCGTTGTATAGATTAAGGTTAGAGCCGGGCTTGGTGGCATGTGCCTGTAATCTCAGCACTGGGGAAGTAGCGGTAGATGGAGTAAGAGTTTAAGGTTAGATTTGGCTACATAGTAAGTTTGGGGCCAGCCTGAGCTCTATGAGACCCTGTCTTAAAATATAGAGAAACTAATAGAAGAATTGATTAATCTTTGGAAGACTTCTTTATTCTTTAGTGTGAGTTCATTTGAACTCCTTTGCTTATTGGGAGATCTCAACTAAGGCCAGATGCCTCCAGGGCACTCGTGAGAGGGGCTCTCACCTAGTGAGAGAGGATCTCACTTCGGGAGAGAGGCTCTTCTATGCCCCTGTCTCAGCCTTTATGGTGCCATATAGTTAAGAGGCTAAAATAATTTATAAATTGGTTTAAATTATGGATCTAACTTGCTCTTAAAATCTTATTTATAGCTTAAAAGATGAAATCACATCTGAGAAGTTAATTGGGGTGAAACTATGGATTACAGCTGGACCGAGGGAAAAATTCACTGCAGCTGAGGTAAGGAATATTTATACAGAATATTCATATAGAAAACAAGAGAGGAGACCAGGAGCAAGCAAGGACCTGAACTCGTGGGTTGGAGTCTCCGTTCTAGACCTACTGGGTTTCCTGAAGTAGTCATTTCCCCATCTGGCAATGAACGGTGGTAATCCATGGAGTCCTTAACCCACAGGGAAGGTAGGCAAGGGCCAGGAGCATGTCTTTGCCTTAAATTTACTTTGAACATAGGAAAACTCCTGTGTACCCTAGGCTGGCCTCAAATCTGTAATCCTCCTACGTCCACTTTCTGAGTCCTGGAATTACAGGCCTGCACCACCATGCCCAGCTTATCAGTGCATTGAAACCCATAACAAAAACGGTGGCATTTATAATACAGGTGGATGCTACTCCTAAGTGTTGGGTCCTCTTATAGGTGTGCACCACTGTTTTATCCAGGATCTAGTATCTACTGGGGGAGCACTTCTATCACCTAAGCTACGTCCCCTGTCCCTGTTTGAGCATGTTAGAGCTTTGATGTTCAAAGGTAAACCTGGAGATGGGTCTTTGTGTGTTTTTGTTTTACATTCTACTGGCATCCAGGAATTCACTGTGTAGACCAGGCAGGCCTCTAACTCACAGAGATCCTCCTGCCTCTGCCTTTGCTGGGATTAAAAACATGCACCACCACCCACAGAGGAGATGATCTTGAACAGTGAGAAAATATATACTATTCTAAGAACATTTAAATAGTTTATAGATTTGAAATGTTTCTTTTTAGTTAGTTAAGGTTTTATTCATGGTATGGATATTTTAAACAAAAGTCTTTTGACCATATTCACAGTCTGCTTTTCCCTTCACATAGTTTGAAGTCCTGAAGAAGTACCTTGACGGTGGTGGAGATATCCTTGTGATGCTGGGAGAAGGGGGAGAATCCAGATTTGATACCAATATCAACTTTCTTCTAGAAGAATATGGAATCATGGTTAATAATGGTGATTATTATCTCACTACATTTTATTTATTTGTGTGTGCCACAGTGTACATATGGGGGTCATAGGACAATGTTGGGGAGTTGATTCTCTCCTTCCGCCATGTGGATTTCAAGGTTCAAACTCATGCTGTTAGGCTTGGTGGCAAGTGCATTTACTCACTGAACTGTTATTGGTATGGTTGTTAGTATTTTTTTGTTTGTTTGTTTTTGTTTTTCGAGACAGGGTTTCTCTGTGGGGTGGGGAGCCTGTCCTGGAACTAGCTCTGTAGATCAGGCTGGTCTCGAACTCACAGAGATCCGCCTGCCTCTGCCTCCCGCTGGTTGTTAGTATTTTAAACAAAGGTACTGATTGCCTATTTAATGTTTGTATCATAGCCCTCTCGACCTGCTGATCACTGGGGGAAGACCTTCCCAAGGTGACATGGTCACCATCCTGAGTTCACTGGTACACTGAACTAGTACACTAAAGTGGGAGGGATTTGAACAGTTCTTGGTTTCTTTTTATTTCAAAATTTGGATGAGTCTCTATGTCAGGGTTGTTTCTAATCTAAAATGTGCCTTCCTCTTTTGCCCCATAAGATGCTGTGGTTAGAAATGTATATTACAAGTATTTCCATCCCAAGGAAGCTCTGGTTTCAGATGGAGTGTTGAACAGGTAAGGGCGCTGAAAGCAGAATGCCCTTCATGTGGCTTCCATTCGTTTCACACCTTCTCACTGCCACACCTCCCTCCTTTCTTGGCCTTTATGTTTTATTTATTATTCTCCAAAACTATTCTTTCATCAGGGGGCTGGAGAGATGGCTCAGAGGTCAAGAGCATTGCCTGCTCTTCCAAAGGTCCTGAGTTCAATTCCCAGCAACCACATGGTGGCTCACAACCATCTGTGATGAGGTCTGCTGCCCTCTTCTGACCTGCAGGCATACACACAGACAAAATATTGTATACATATTAAATAAATAAATAAATATTTTAAAAAAAAAACCTATTCTTTCATCATTGGAAACTTCACATTTACCTTTGGTCAGTATATTCTCTCTCCACTCCAAGTAAAAGAAAACCCCATCCAGGCAGGATTGAGCAGTAAAGAAACTTTATTGCTTTGGGTCACGGGAATGTGCAGCAGTAGAGTAGGCTTTGAGTGTGGAGTGACTGAAGGAGCCACAGCGCTAAGACCGCAGTTCCTCTGCTCTCAGATTTCCATTCCTGTTTGTGTAGCTGACTGTCTTTGTGTGTTTGTCAGGTCGTCATCTTCTCCCCCACTTCATATTTTAATTTTTTTTGACCAGTTCTCTATATGTAGCCCAGTCTGGTCTCAAACTTGTGATCTTCCTGCCTTACCCTCCCAAGTGCTGGAATGACTTGTGTTCCTCCAGAGCTACCTTCCAACAAGTTTTAAAGTTTCCTAATTCATAACTGTTTGCGACAGCATCTAGAGGTAGCATGATTTGATTTGGTCTCACCATTCCCACAAGAGTAATAACTGGGCTGGAGAGATGGCTCAGAGGTTAAGAGCACTGGCTGTTCTTCCAGAGGTCCTGAGTTCAATTCCCAGCAATCACATGGTGGCTTACAACCATCTATAATGAGATCTGGTGCCTTCTTCTGGTGTGCAAGCATACATATAGGCAGAACACTGTATATGTAATAAATCTAAAAAAAAAAAAAAACCCTAAAAACAACCGAGTAATAGCTCCAAGATATGCTGTTTGAGCCATCTTCAGACCCATGCCCAGCCTGAACTGACCCTGATTTCACCTCATGGAGACTGAGACTGTCAGCTTTCATTGCTCTGGATCCTAAAACAGATGAGGGGCTTTTAGAATTGGAAAATGGGTACATGAGAAGCCAGTATCAGGTGCCCCATGAGCTTTCTCCCACATTGGAAATTACTCATTCTACACTCGAGCTTGCCATCTGCAAGTACTCTGCTGACCCTAGTTATACAGGGTAGAGTGTGGATCTAGGGTACAGGCGCTTTCCTTAGGACCGAAGATGGAGAGACTGAGACAGTGTGGTTGAACACTCCTGTAATCCTCACACCTGGGAGTATAATACAAAAAGATTGGCTCAATTCTGAGGCCAGTCTTGGCTAAAGAGTGAGTGCCAACCATGCCAACCAGTGCTCCATGGGCCCTCCTTCACTCCCTCCTTCCCTCACTCCCTTCTTCCTTCCTTATTATATGTTCATTCTTTGAGAAGTTCATACAATGTATTTCAGTCATATTACCCCCTATTCCTCCCCTTAATTCCTCAGATTCACACCATCTTCCCACCCCAACTTTGCATCCTCCCTCTTTTTAAGCCTCTCTTCTTAAAACAACACAAAAAGTAACTGAACTAAATATTTGTCTAGTTGATTCCTTTTTTTAATTTTTTGGAGTCAGTCTCACATAGCCCAGGCTAGCTTTGAACTCCTGATCATGCTGTTCTTCCCTCCTAAGTGTTGAGATTACATCAGTGTACCAGCAGACTGTTTATGTGGTCTTAGGAATTGAACTCAGGGCCTGGTGTGTGCTAGGCCAGCACTCTTCCAGCTGAGCCCCAGCCCAAGCCTAAGTTTTTTGTTGTAATAGTCACGGTTTATTGTTGCTTTGTTTTTTGAGACATCCTTTGTAGCCTTAGGTAGCCTAGAACTCACTCTGTAGACCAGGCTGGTCTGGACTCAGAGATCTCTCTGCCTCTACCTCCCTAGTGCTTGGGATAAATGCCTACACCACCATGCCTGGACCGAGCCTAATTTTTTAATGGTAATTTTTGCAAGCATCAGAAAAGAATGTGGGTATGTGGGTGTGTGCTTTTATTTCCTTTTTAAAAACTGCTAAAATACAGAGTCCTTTTGTCTAGTTGATATTTACTGTTTGATGAAGGCAGTGTGAAATTCCCCGACTTCTTTGCTTATTAGATTTTAATGTTTTGCTTTTAGGGAAATTAGCCGAGCGGCAGGAAAGGCTGTGCCTGGAATCATTGATGAAGAGAGCAATGGAAACAATGCCCAGTGAGTGTGCTTCTGCAGCTCCCTGCCCAGTGAGTGTGCTTCTGCAGCTCCCTGC
>NC_022033.1:15471095-15471377 GCF_000317375.1 Microtus ochrogaster | reverse complement strand
CAGTGAGTGTGCTTCTGCAGCTCCCTGCCCAGTGAGTGTGCTTCTGCAGCTCCCTGCAGGGAAGGAGCTCTCATTTCCAAGAGTTGCCTTTTTCAAAATGAAGAGTTTTCTGGTTATAAAAGTAATTCTCACCAAAAGAACCCCAAAACCAACAGTAGCAAAATCTCAGTTGGGAGCTGCAGAGATGGCTCAGTGGTTAAAGTGCATAGTGCTCTTGCAGTACCTGAGGTTAGCTCTCAGCGTCCATGTCAGTGCCTGAGGTTAGCTCTCAGCATCCATGTC
>NC_022033.1:15469173-15470375 GCF_000317375.1 Microtus ochrogaster | reverse complement strand
GTTACACATAACTCCAGCTTCAGGGAATCTGAAGTCCTCTTCACCTCCACACACAGACACACTTAACTAAAAACAAAGAAAATAAACCAAACTCCAACCCATGGTAAAGCTTAAAAGGAAGCAGAGTAGAAATTCCGCACTGTAAATCCATGCTCCTCCCTTCAAGAGAGGCATTGTGTCTTAAGAGTGTGGAATTTAGATTTCCAGGTTGGTTGTTATTTTTGGTTTGTGGGTTTTTTCCCCCTACACATGATGATATATCTAACCAAGCACTTTATAATGGTTTATGTAACTAAGTAGTTTATTATTTTAAATGACTGGATCAGATTAGCTACATTTTAATTTATCTAAGTAGTGGTGAATGCATTGCCCAATTTCACATGACTAATCTGTTGTCAGATCTTGGGTTCAGACCTATGTGGTTTGCCCCAGAGAGAATCTACCTTTTTTTTTTTTGGAGACAAGGTCTTGCTATGTGTTCCAGGCTGGCCTGAAACCTGCTGTGTAGTATGAGATGGCCTCCCAGTCTTCTTGTGTCAGGACTTTGAGTGCTAAGATTACAGATGTGTGCCCCATGTCCTGCCAGAGACTGTACTTGGTTGGTTTTATTATATTTTTACTTAGTGTGTCTGTGTGTGTGTGGTTTGTGCACATGTGTGGAGGTTGGAGAGCAGCATGAAGTCATTCTTTCCTACTGTGTGAACTCAGGATTGGTGGCAAGTGTTTTTACCCGCTGACCCATCTCTTGGCTCCTAAAATTCATTCTGTAATCACTTGGATGTGTTTGTTTTCTTACAGGGCTCTCACCTTTGTCTACCCATTTGGTGCCACGTTGAGCGTCATGAAACCTGCGGTAGCTGTTCTGTCCACAGGCTCTGTCTGCTTCCCACTTAACAGACCCATTCTGGCTTTCTATCACTCAAAGGTATTGACTTTCTTAGATATGTGGGTGAGGGGGGTATTATTTTATTTTTGAAATAAAAAAAGTTACATTGTGATGGACATATGCCTTTAATCCCAGAACCGGGGAGACAGAGGCAGTTAAGAGCTCTGTGAATTGAGTTCCAGGCTAGCCAAGGCTACACAGTGGTGCCATGTTTTGAACAGAAAACACACACATACACACACACACACACACACACACACACACACACACACACACACAACAAAATAGTAATATTTTTCCTATAAAATGTTTACTT
>NC_022033.1:15464281-15468907 GCF_000317375.1 Microtus ochrogaster | reverse complement strand
AAAAAAAAAACAACAAAAAAAATTTGTGTATGTGTGTGTGTTTAGATGTTCGTATGGTGTGCATGTGTGTTGGGAGGTATGCATGTGTCTTCATTTGTGTGTATGAATATGAACACATATTCCTTGGACATTGGTCTTCATCTTTGACTTTGAGACAAAGTCTCTTGTTTTGTTTTTGTTATATGTGCCAGGCTAGCTGGCTCACAAAATTCTAGGGATTTTGTTTTTTTCTGTCTCCCATAACCACACAGGAGTGCTATGGTTATGGTATGGACATGTGTGCTACCTCAGCTGGTTTTATATGGATTCTGGGGATTAACATTCAGTCCCTGTGCTCACATAACAAGTACTTTACCCACCAAGCTATCTCTTCCACCTTGGCTAAAGATAAAGACAATTTTAGTAGCAGTGTAGTGTAAGAACTCACTCATTAGCCAGGCAGTGGTAGTGCACACATTTAATCCCAGCACTCAGGGGGTAGAGGCAGGTGGATCTCTGTGAGTTCGAGGCCAGCCTGGTCACAAGAGTAGTTCCAGGACAGGCTCCAAAGCTACACAAAGAAACCCTGTCTTGAAAAACCGAAAAAAAAAAGAAAAGAACTCACTCATTGAAATCTAATAAACACTGATCATCATTTTTTTTCATATTTATCAGAAAGGCAAAGATACTTTGTTTTTATTTGTTGAAAAATAGTAATGTAGGTGTCGGTGAGATGGTTCAGTAATTAAGAACACTTGCTGCTCTTTCGGGGAGACCTCACTTTGATTCCTACTTGGAGGCTTACAACTACATGTAATTCTAATTCCAGGGCATCTGATACTCTTCTCTGGCCTGCACAGCTTGTTACGTGCACAGCCTGTTATGTGCACATGGTGCACATGTATTCTTGTAGGTAAAGCACTCATATACATAAATGAAAAATAAATGTCTCTAAAAATGAGTAACAGTAAAGAGTAATTGTTTTCATAGTTGATACTTTTCAAATGTTAAGTCTTCGTGTGAATTGGCATTTATTGGTGTATCAGACAGTTGCTAATGTGATAAATGAGACATGCAGTGTGTTTCCGGACCTAAGCATCTGACACTGCTTTGTCACCAACAGAATCAAGGTGGGAAGCTGGCAGTGCTTGGCTCATGTCACATGTTCAGTGACCAATATTTGGATAAAGAAGAAAACAATAAGATTATGGTAAGCTTTTTTCTTTCATCAAATTAATGCACACTATGTAAGTATGACTTCCATCCCAATAGAAAATACTGATAAGTACATTTACCACTTGTCTACATGAGTTGTACTGAACTGAGTAGGTATCAGGCACTAAAAACACAAAGTTGAGTTGGGTGTAGCCCTTGCTTTACAGAAGTTTATGGTATATCAGGAGAGTGACAGACAGATTGGTGAATCTAGAAAAGTACTGGGGAAGCATGCTGAATAGGAGTGGTGACTGACTCTGGAAAAGTGGTGAGGAGCAAGCTTCCCTTGTAAAGCAAGTAGCGTGAGCTTACACTGAAAGCACAGGGAACAACCTTGGTGGTGTTCTGTTGTGTGATGTTTCACTCTTTTGGCTTTTTGAGGCACCCACCACCCAACTCCCAAATAAATCATACACAGAAGCTTATTCTTAGTTATGAATGCCCGGCCTTAGCTTGGCTTGTTTCTTGCCAGCTTTTCTAACTTAAATATATCCTGATTACCTTTTGCCTTTGGGCTTTTTCCTTCTTACTTCTGTATATCTTACTTTACTTCTTTCTCTGTGGCTTGCTGTGTACCTGGGTGGCTGACCCCTGACATTCTCCTTTTCTTGTTCTCTCGTTGTTTGCTCCCCCTTGTCCTCATTTCTCCTTCTATTTATACCCTCTGCCTGCCAGCCCACCTATCCTTGCTCCTGCCTTGCTCTTGGCCATTCAATTCTTTATTAGACCATCAGGTATTTTAGACAAGCACAGTAATACAGCTTTTTGTTTGTCTGTTTTGTTTTTTGTTTTTGTTTTTAGAGACAGGGTTTTTCTTTAGCTTTGGAGTCTGTCCTGGAACTAGCTCTGTAGACCAGGCTGGCCTTAAACTCACAGAGATCCACCTGCCTCTGCCTCCCTAGTGCTGGGATTAAAGGCGTGCACCACTACCACCTGACAAACAGCTTTATAGAGTTAAACAAATGCAACATAAACAAATGCAACACACCTTAAAATAATATTCCTCAACAGTGCTCAAACCCCTCTAGATTGTGTGGACAGTGGGAAGGAAGAGAGCAACCAGAGCCAGTTAGGAGGCTGGTGGAGTTACTAGAGCAAGAACGATGACTGAGTGAAGGTTGTGACTAGTGAGTAGCCAGGGCTGGCAGCATGAGTTAGTGAGACTTTTCTGTATAAGATGAGGAGGATTGAAGTAGAAGCTTGCCTTTGTCCTGTCTACGTAATGGGAAGAGCATGTGTCTTGTGAGGATGATAATGGGGAAGCAAGCATTTTCCTAGTGCCTGCTAGACCTGAACACTGGAATTGCAGCCGCTCACCTGCCAGAGGGAGATGTGTGTTAGTGGAGTGAGCCCTTCTAGTCTTCCATGTAGTGGGAGGTGGACCAGGAGCTACCTGATTCAGTGCCTCTCACTGTGCTCAGAATTCTAAATGTTTGCTTTGAAAAGCTGCTTAGTTTTTTTGTATAATTATGATTTTGTCATATTACAATAGCCGCAGTTAAAAAGGTATGCTTTTAAAAGTTTAGTCTGTCATTCTAGTAAACAAAGGCTGCTTAGGATTGTGAACAAGTTTTTAGTAAGTTTTGACTTGCAACTTGTTAGAATACTTTGAAGCAAATGATAATAAAGGTTTGCATTAGACTGAAGAAAACCTGTTAATTTCCAAATATTTTACCAACAAAAGACTGAAAGTCCTTTTTAAAATTACTGGTTGTCTTTTTTCCCACCTTGATTAATTTAGCTTGACTTTCAGCATTCCCAAACGGCCAGGTGTCTAACTATATTTATCATTTTAAATACAGGATGTTGTATTCCAGTGGCTCACAACAGGAGACATCCACCTAAACCAGATTGATGCTGAGGACCCAGAGGTAGGAGATTGAATCACTGGAAGACTGAACTGGAAAATGAGGCCAGCTTCTTAGAACCTCTTCCACAGGAATAAATGTCTCTTAACTCATCCTTGAGACAATCTGAAAGAGAGTGATGCTGCTTGGGTAAAGGAAGGGCACATTATAGAAAGTCAGGTATCAATAGACACAATAGGTAGTTAATGATAGGATTAATTGAAGTCAGTGCTTCCATATAAACATCAGGATTAAAATTAGCTCTCTGGAAGATTGCTGGGCTAGAGAGATGGCTCAGTGGGAAAAGGCCCTTGTTGTCAAACCTGACAGCCTGAGTTCAATCCCTGGGACCCACATGATGGAAAGAGCGAGCCAGCTCCTATACATTGTCCTTCACTGGCACAGGCATGCCTTTAGTGCATGTGTCCCCAAATATTCAAATAAATAAAATACAAAGTAAAATTAAAAAGACAACAAGTTAGGACAGCTAGTCATCCTGGGAAGACTCTTTATGTTTATGTCTGGGTGTCTAAGCCTTGATGACTGTCTGAACTAGGATTTCATGGAAGGCCTCTGGCTGGAAATGTGAAAACAGATAGTTTCTGTCCTTTGAGTTGTGTGCTGATGTGTCATGGCACAGTTAGTCTCCTTGCCATTGCTCTCACCCTTAGCCCACCGTCATTGGAGACTAAAGTAGCTAAAGCTGCCACATATTCCTGCGAAAGACATTCATCTGTTTGTTTCTTGAGTTAAAAAAAAAGTTTGAGGATTGGGAAAAGTCATTGGTTTCATTTTTGTTTTTATATTTGTTTAGGCTGGGTTTCACTGTGTAGTCTTGGCTACCCAGCATCTCAATTTGTAGACCAGACTATCCTTGAACTCACAGTAGCCACCTATCTCTGCTGCCTATCAAGTACTGGGATTCAATTAATCATAGGGCTACAGAAAAACAGTGAATGTATTTTATTATTTCTATAATGTTCAGGCAAGTCTCTTATGCTGAAGATAAAGATTTTGTGAAACAGGACTAGCAATTTGGTTTGTTTGTTTGGTGGTTGAGGTCAAATCCGGAGTACCATACACTGAGCATTCAATGTCTGAGCCATCCCCCAGCCCTTCAGATGACCAACTTCTGTTGCTATTCTTTGTTTGAGTCAGTATCCCTGTGTAGTCCATGCTTGCCTTGAACTTACAGCAGTCCTCCTGTCTCAGCCTCCTGAGTGCTGAGATTATAGGCTGTGCTGCCACGTCTGGTTATATATCAGGGTTTTTTGCTTGTTTATTTTATTTTTTAAGTTTAAATCAGTTTTCTATTGGATAACCAGTTAGGAGGCTCATCCCTGGGACTAGCTCCTTCTACTCTCAGCAATAGCAGTCATTAGCTGCTCGTAGTTCTTTGTCTAGGGATGGAACAATGTGAGATTTGCCCCTTCCAAATTAGCATGTCTGTTGGTCTTGTCATTGTTCAGGTCTTGCTTAGGCTGCCACTTTGTTGAGGTACCAACAAAGTGTAGCTTCTCTGTCATTACTGGGAGACAGTCTCACAGCAGACTTTCTTGTCCTCTGGTTCTTTTTTTTTTTTTTT
>NC_022033.1:15454446-15464181 GCF_000317375.1 Microtus ochrogaster | reverse complement strand
CCGCCTGCCTCTGCCTCCCGAGTGCTGGGATTAAAGGCGTGCGCCACCATCGCCCGGCTGTCCTCTGGTTCTTATAGTCCCTTACAGTCTTCCACTCTCTCTTCCTCGGTGTTCCTTGGGCCTTAGTGCAGTTTGAAGCGATTCCAAAGTAATGGGATTCCAGGCATAGACTAATAGGTAATGGATTGACATAGTTCTGGGTTTAAAGGTCATACACAGTGAGTAGTCTTTCTTGTGTCTTCCAGCCTCCAGGGACAGCAGTCATAGTCTCCCTTAGCTTCCCTTAGTTTCTGCTTAGGTCAGCTAGTCTGTGTGGGCTTCCTTTTCCTCATCTTATACCACACACTGTGTGTACATTATCCACCACCTTAAAAATTACCACTGGAACTGGGCATGATGCAAATACATGTAGTCCCAGCTTTGGGGAGGTGGAAGCCAGAGGATCAGAACTTCAAGGTCAGCCTCAGGTTAGTAGTGAGTTCTAGGCCAGTCTGTGCTACATGTGACCCCTGGGAGGAAAATTATCAGTGAAATATTTTTCATGTTTTTTTTTGCGGGAGGGAGAGGAGGGGGGAGGAGGGAGGGGTGTTGTAGGGAAGCTGCTTGTTCATTTCCCAGCTGCCCAGACTCCTGAAATAATCACACAGATACTATATTATTTAAATCACTGTTTGGCCCATCAGCTCTAGCTTCTTATTTGCTAACTCTTACATCTTAATTTAACCATCTCCATTAATCTGTGCATCACCACAAGGTCGTGGCCTACCAGCAAAGTTTCAGCACATCTGTCTCTGGCATTGGCTCCATGACTTTTCCCTACTCTGCTCTTCTTTCTCTCAGCGTTCAGTTTAGTTTTCCCCATCTAGCTCTGTTCTACCCTATCAGGCCAAGTCAGTTTCTTTATTAACCAATGGTATTCATAGCATACAGAGGGGAATCCCACATCCAAGGAGTTCAAGACAGGGTTTCTCTATGTAGCTTTGGAGCCTGTCCTGGAACTCGCTCTGTAGACCAGGATGCCTCTGCCTCCCGAGCGATGGGATTAAAGGTGTGCGCCACCACCACCCGGCTCCTGTTCTTATTGAAGAACCTCCTATCTGTTCTTTATTCTTTAAGATTTACTTTGTTTTCTTGGAGTGTGGGTGTGCCTGCCTCTATACATATGTGTACCACATATGCAGATGCCCAAGGAGGCCAGCATGAGATCACGTGAAGCTGCAGTTGTTGTGAGTCTCCTGAAGTGGGTACTGGGAATGAAATGCTGGTCCTCTGAAAAGCTCTTAATGCCGAGCCGTGTTTTCCCTTTGTTTAAGCATAAACATGCTGCCCCTTGTTAAACAGTGTCTTGAGATGGACAGTTAGACTCTCCTGGTCTTTTCCTCTTACCAGCACAGAGCACATCATCACTGCTCTGAACAGTGCTGAGATGTCCTTGACTGAGGGAGAAAGATTGGGGTATAGGGTGCAGGGGGAGGGCCTGTCTGCATTGGTGTCACATGTGTTCATGCATCTAACAGGAGATAGCAGACATGTCCCAGATGCTGGGGCGGGGGAGGGAGGTGTGTTTTAGTGGGAGTTTATGGACTTTTTTATCACCTCCAATTTCTCACTGGAATAGTAAAGAAAGTTGTTCATTAAAATAACCTTAAGGAAAATTGTTTTGGATGGTTGCAGTGGTAAAAGGGATATTGCCTCAGATGGAGGTGTGAGTAAATTTGAGAGAGAGTTGATTGCCTAGTGTTCAGGGTGAAAGGCCATAGTAGTAAAAGGAGAGCAGTTGAGTCAGCATGGCTCCAGCTGTGTTCAACTGTGTATGTAATTGCAGAGTTGGACTCAGCCAGCTTTGGGTTCAGTCCAGTAGCTTTCTTCCTCTTTCTGCTTAAAGTGTCTGATGGAAGTTGTCAGTGATGATCGGAGGTGAGATCTCTTGGCAAGGAAATAGAAGTTTTGTAGATTGTGACCCCAGATGGATGCTTGACAGAGTAAACTCCATTTGCTTTTGCTGAAAGAGACTCTCGTTTGATTTTCAGATTTCCGACTACACGATGGTACCAGACACAGCCACCCTCTCAGAGCAGCTCCGAGTGTGCCTCCAGGAGGGCGATGAGAACCCACGTGACTTTACCACCCTCTTTGACCTGTCCATTTACCAGCTGGACACCACCTGCCTCCCCAAGGTCATCAAGTTAGTACTGAGGCTGCCTGGGCTGCATACTGCAGTCCACTGTGGTTTGAAAACATGAGCGTGGAGCTGTGACAGGAAAACGTGTTCTCAGCTCTGTGATGAAGTCAGTAGGGACACTGGTGTGGGAAGCATGAATGGTGTAGAGAAACTGCTGCTAGTCACTGTCTGCCTGTGTCCCAGGATCTAAAAGGCATTTCAGGTAACCTGACTTTTCTACTTTGCCAGCAGCTTTTCTGGGTTTAGCACAAGTCCTGGGTTCTAAGAACTCCTTAGTAAACAGGTATATTTGGTCCCCCTCAGAAGCACTTAAACAGAGCAGAGAAAGCACTGAGTCTCTCAGGCTTGTCCAACACAGCCTATGAGGCCCATGCCCGTGGACTCTTCCTCCTATATCCTTTACCCCTCAGCTGCTCTTCCTAGCTCCACTGTCAACCCTCTGCAGCGAGTCTCTACTCTTCCTGACTCTAGTCATTTGGCAGGCTGCTGCAGTACTATGGGTGCTGAGTATAGCTAACATGCAAGACTCTCAGATACTTTTTCCCAAAAGTTGTTTTGGCTATTTCTGGAAAAACAGATTGAAGCATGCACCTCTGCTAGAGGTCTTTCTAGTTTCTCACAGATAGGATCCTGGCCCTGAGTCTCAACTGTTTCTCTGCCAGGACTTTTATAACATGCATAAATTTCCAGGGCTTTGTTCAGACGATTATGCTTGCTGCAGACAGCCCTATCACAGTGGATTTAGTTCCTAACATCATTCTTATCTCTGACAGCACACAGCTCAGCAGACACAGGTTAAGTTAAGAGACGTTTGCTGAGTAGGGTGCACTGTTACATCAGCCTGGGATGTGCAGAGACTGAAGGAGGGTGACGAGGCCAGACTCAGCCCAGGCTACACCTCGCCTGTCTCTTAAAAAAGGCAACTTTTGAAACTACATCAAGTCTCTGTATCTCCACTTTCTCTTGCTTCAGTAATTATGCCATAGTCTAGAGTGTTTTGAGTCTGAACAAACTTAAACGAAATGAGTTCAGTGACCCTGCACACTACAGGGTCAGAAAACACGTGTGTAGTGGGTAGACACTCACCAGGATTTACTTGTTTTCCTCCATGGGACTCTGTCCTTTTGTGTGTCTGTAATTCTGCTAACTAGCGCAACTCCTTGTCTACTTTAATTCTCTCCTTAACCTGTTCATGTAGTATTTCTGAGACAGGGTCTGCCTTGTCTTGAACCTGTAATCCTCACTGCCAGGAAAGGATCCTCCCCCCCCCCCAGCCACAGACCTCACTCCTGCTGAGGCCATAGATATGTATTAAATGTACATTTGAGGACAGACACAGTGGTGCCAGGCCTGTAATCTCCACCCACACTTGTGAGACTGAGGCAGCAGGAGGATTGCATGTTGAAAACAAATCAAACTCTGTCTTAAAAAACCTAAATGAGTAGAATAAAGAGAACAATTGTACTAGGAGTTGGACTAGCTTGCAAAATTACATACAGCACAGGAGGACAAAATGAATGCTAGGGACAGTGACGGCAAAGCAGAAGCCAGAGCAGCCACTTGAGCTTGGCACTCAAGTCTCTGATGCCCTCACCATACTTTCAGTGTAGCCCAGGCTGGCCCTCACTCAACCTGTGATTTTTTTTTCCCCCCACAACCTCCTAGGCACTGAGATAGGCATGTGTTACACATACCTGACTCAGCTTTTCAAGGGCCGGGCGGTGGTCGTGCATGCCTTTAATTGCAGCACTTGGGAGGTAGAGGCAGGTGGATCGCTGTGAATTTGAAGCCAGCTTGGTCTACAAGAACTAGTTCCAGGACAGGCTCCAAAGCTACAGAGAAACCCTGTCTCGAAAAACCAAAAACAACAACAACAAAAACAAACAAACAAACAAAAGATACTTTTCAAGATAACTGTGTGACTTCTTCCCTCTCTCTTACTCAGGGCTTCTCTGACCATCCTCACTTCCTGCCCCCTTCCTGTCTGTCTGTCCTGGATTTGTTTTTCTTCTTACTACTTACTGATACCTGACATATTACCTGGTTTTCCATGTACTGTATGTCCCTTCCCTAGCATGTAGGTCCCAGGAGAACCTCCTTTGGTTCTTCTTGCTGTGATGCTTATGACAGGTAAAGCTACCTGGTATAAAGCAGACAGTGAGTCAGTACTTGCTGAGAAAAGTGGACACACGGGAGTTCACATCGTGAAGATGTGTTTGTTTATCAGAAGCAGTCCTTATGCTGGACTGTAGCATGTTTAATAAAAACAGAGACAGAAATTGGGGTTCAGGCTCAGGGTCAGAAAAGCAAAATAGCCAGGCACTGGCTCTTACCTCTACCTGAGTCTGAAATGGCAATCTTGTCTCCAGCAGTCTCAGAATGAGAGTGTGTCTGAGAGCTGTCTCTTCCCATTTTATAATGCTCTCTAGTGCTGGGATTAAAGGCATGCAACATTACTGCTTGGTTTCTTTGGAAAACTATTGTGGCTTTCTGGGATTAAAGTGTTATCACTGCCTGGTGTGTAAGGCTGACTAGTGGGGCTGTGTTACTCTCTGATCTTCAGGCAAGTTTATTTATTAAAATATAAATGAAATATTACCACACTGGGATGCTTTCTCTCGGTCGTGAAAACAGTCACAGTACTCACCGGGTGAAAACCAAATCTCATTAAGAGGACTGTTGAAATTTAAAAGTAAGTTTTCCTCTCAAATAATGCTTTGTGATTCCCGCGAGAAGTATCATAGAAAATATCCTGTTAGAGCAACATTTTAAAATTGTTTCTCCTTTGCATTACATTGTATTCAATTTTACATGCTGTAATTTGGTTTTTGTTTCTGTGATAAACATCATGACCAAAAGCAGCTTGGAAAAGAAAGGGTTTATTTCATCTTCCACTTCCTGGTCATAGCTCATCACTGAGAGAAGTCAGGACAGGAACTCAAGGAACTTAAAGCAGGAACCACAGAGGAATGCTGTTTACTGACTTGCTCCCTCTGGCTCATGCTCAGTAAGCTTTCTTATGAAACTCAGGACTGTCAGCTCAGAGGATGGTAGTATTCACAGTGGACTGGTCTCACCTATATCAATAGCGACCATGGAAATGCCCCAAAGGCCTCTTCAGGGGAGGCAGTTCTTCAACTGAGGCTCCTCTTTCCCAGGTGTGTCAGGTTGACAACCAAGATTAGCTATCACAGTGTGTGTGTGTGTGTGTGTGTGTGTGTGTGTACACATGTGCACCCATATGTGGAAGTCAAGGGGTAACTTACAGGCGTTAATTCTCTCTTTCTACCATGTGGGTTCTGGGGATCAAACTCAGGTCATCAGGCTTGATGGCAAGTTCTTTCGCTGCTGATTATCTCACCAACCCAGAGCAACAGATATATTTTGTTTTGCTTTTCTTTCTGGAAGGGATAAGGCTAGAACCCAGGCCCTCACTTATGTTAGGCATAAACCCTATTATGAACTCTTCCCACAGCTGTTAGAACAGCACACTCTGTGTGTTTTCTGAATAGTATCAATATGAGCAGTTAGCTGTGCTTTACCACAGTGCCTTACCTTTATTCCCACATTTTTGTCTGACCAACTCAGGGCTCATGAGGAGCTAAATGTGAAACATGAACCACTCCAGCTTGTCCAACCTCAGTTTGAGATGCCGCTGCCAGCCCTTCAGCCTGCGGTGAGTTAAGTGTGTTTAGGGGCTCCTGCTGTAGAACTCCACTGCTTACCCTCGATGTGGGCACCTTCATAGACTCTAAGTGCTCTACCTCTAAGCACGCTGAGACATCACATCTGTTAGCATTCTATAGGGGCTTCTATGTGGGGGAGTGCCAAGGAGTCGGAGCATGGGCTTTCCTAGTTATTAAACTTTTCCATTTTGGGGGTCAGGAGTTAGAAGGCATGTATGAGACTGGCTGAGTGCCCTAAT
Source organism: Microtus ochrogaster (assembly GCF_000317375.1). Lineage (NCBI taxonomy): Eukaryota > Metazoa > Chordata > Mammalia > Rodentia > Cricetidae > Microtus > Microtus ochrogaster. The sequence continues at coordinate 15,458,074 of NC_022033.1, read as the reverse complement.
TACTTTTGTATTGCTGTGACAAGACACTGACCAAGACAACTTATAAAAGAAAGCATTTAATTGGGGGATTGTGTACAGTTTCAGAAGGTGAATCCATACCATCATGATGAGGAACATGGCAGCAGACAGGCAGGCTTGGCATAGGAGCAGTAGCTGAGAGCTTACTTCTGATGCACAAGTAAGAGATGAAGAGAGCACAAGATTAGGCCTGGTGTGGGCTTTTAAAACCTCAAAGCCAACCCCCTGTGACACACTTCCTCCAACAGGGCCACACCTCCTAATCCTTCCCAAACAGTTCCACCAGCTAAAGACCCAACATTCAGATACATGAGCTTGTGGATGCCATTCTCATTCAGACCACCACACTGGGTAAAGAGGTAGAAAATCTTTAAGATGCCTTTGCAGGCATTGGGCACTCAGATCCTTAGTTTAGTTTTAACAGGCTGGGGTCAAATGGCCACTATATAACTTACTCAGGAGACATGAACAAACATGTTCACCCTAGAGGGCACTGATAATATAACACAAACATGATTCCTCCCAAGTCTGCTTTAGTAAACCAATGATTTTTTGCGTGAGTTACTTACATGAACATGGGTTAGGAGTTATTCACAGGAGGGTAGGGACAGGGTTTTTTCTCAGTCAGCTGCATCACCAAAAAGCCCAACCCCTGCATAGGTGAATATTCAGGAAAACTGCATCTTGGAGTTTTCTGCCCGCTTGCAGGCAGTTCCCCCTGATTGTAGCACTGCCTCTCCACATAACTTACTGCTCATTTACCCTCCAGGTAGACTGTGAGCTTCCTGAGCTTTGTAAGTTTCCTAACTCCTGTGGGACTCTATTTTTTCTCCTTCTGGGGGGAATGTTTCAGTTGAGAAGCAGTAGCTACAGAACAGCAGCCATATGTAAGGCATTGAGCAACTTCTGAGTACTTCATTGTCTTAGGGTTTCTATTGCTTCAGCAAAACACCTTGACCAAAAAGCAAGTTGTGGAGGGAAGGGTTTATTTAGCTTATACTTTCATATTGCTGTTCATCACTGAAGGAAGTCAGGGCAGGAACTGATGCAAAAGCTACATAGGGGTGCTGCTTACTGGCTTGCTTCTTGTGGCTTGCTTAGTCCACCTTCTTATAGAACCCAGGACCAGCAGCCCAGGGATGGCACCACCCACCATGGGCTGAGCTCTCCCCGATTGATCACTAATTGAGAAAATGCCTTACAGCTGGATCTCATGGAGGCATTTACTCAACTGAGGTTCCTTCATTTTGATGACTTTAGTTTGTGTCAAGTTGACACACAAAACCAGCCCATAGCTGAGGCCAGGCAGTGGTTTCTCACACCTTTAATCCCAGCACTTGGGAGGCAGAGACAAGCAGATCTCAGTGAATTCAAGGCCAGCCTGGTCTACAAAGAAGAGTTCCAGGACACCAAGACTGTTACACAGAGAAACCCTATCTTGAAAAACCAAAAACCAAAAACAAAAGAAACGACAGCATGTAGGAGGGAGGGGCCACCTGTTTGTTCCAGCCACCTGGCTAGCTTAGCCCTGAAATAACCACATAGAAACTATATTAATTAAAACACTGCTTGGCCCATTAGCTCTAACTTCTTATTGGCCGACTCTTACATCTTAGTTTAACCCATTTCTATTAATCTGTGTATTGCCACATGGCAGTGGCTTACTGGCTAAGTTTTGGCAGCATTTCTTACTCCATCTGTGGATCCATGGCATCTCCCTAACTCTGCTTTCTTCCTCCCAGAATTCAGTTCTGTCTTCCCTGGCTACCTAAGTTCTTCCCTATCAGGCCAAGGCAGTTTCTTTATTTATTAACCAATATGAGCAACACATAGAAAGAAGAACCTCCCACACCATTTCCCCTTTTCTGTTTAAACAAAAAGAAAGGCTTTAACATAGTAAAATTACATATAACAAAACAGTTATTAAGCAAGAATTACAGTTACAATATTTATATCTATCTTTTATCATAACTAAGGAAAACTGTAACTATAATTATAAATTCTTCAATTTCATCAAAGACTCCAAAAGGTTATATATAATATTACCTAAGTTAATGGGAAGTACATCATAAGCAACTTCCAAAACTCTAGAATCGACAGAGACATCTCGCTGCCTGGACAGTCACCCAAAGTTCTTCTGTATCGTTGAAGCATCCATCTTTAGCTTACAGGCTCATAGTATCCAGCAGACTTTTCCATGAAGCAGAAAATTTCAAAAACAGTTCTGTCTATATTGACAGTTTGCCAGTCACTTTCGTCTGTATCCTACAGAGTGTCTTTTAGGCTCTTTGATGAAGCAGGAACCCCAAAGGACCATCTCATATTTAGGCAAGTTCAGCAGTCATTTCTTTGTGGGTCCTCATGTCCAGTGTAGCAGTCCAGGCAAGAGCAGTTTCTTGCTCAAATGGCTAAGGAGCATCTTCGATGCCCATCTTCCTCTTGAAGTAATTTGTGCTGTCAGGAGCAGATGTGTCTCACTGTCATGAAAAGTTCTAAGTTCTTAAAACATTTTAAATACCATATTCTGAAGGTCTCTGAAAGATTTGAAGAATACCTATCTAACTGAAATATATCTCTATACATCTAGAAAATCTAACATGATTACAAGCTTGACTATTATAGATTATCTATTAACCTATATCTCTTAATTATACATTATATTTTTAAATGAGCTACACAAACACAATACCTTAATCAAGATCAGAAATACATATACATATAACAAAATTGACCTCAAATTTGTATCAGTAAACCAAGATCCATACCAATGCAAATTATTCATATCTATATCATATCCCCCTTTAAATGTAAAAAAAAACATTTATAGACAATATTTGGGAATATGGGCGTAGATTTCTCCATACTGCTTCCTGCTGATTGAGGGCACTATTAATCAGGTCTTCTATGCTATATCCTGTGTGCTAGGTTCATCTCAGTCAGCAGTTGGGTGAAGTAATTTTTTGAGGGTGTTCTTGACAATCTTTCAGGGGTTCATGGTTTATCAAACCATATTGGTCTAGAAGCAGTCCACAGGTTCTCATCTTCTGTAAAAACAAGAGAAGAACTTTTCTAAAGCAATATATCTTTAGGCCCAAATTTGAAAGTCATGGCACCTTTATAATATACATGGTGGTTTAGCTTAGCATACAATGAAATGTCTCTCTATTCTTAACTCCTTCACAGTCAAATAAGTCAAAGAAAACACAATGATATACATAATCTAGACACTCTGTGAATTTTCCATTTTTACATGGCTTATTTTTCTATACTCCTTTTAATCTATGACTTTCTGTACTGTCTCTTTAAAGACTTTACCCCCCCCTTTAAAAAAAAACAAGCATTAACTTTATTTTATGACTCTTTATACTCTTTTTCCTCTTTCTTCCAAGCCTACGTACATTTATCCAACACTGTGATCCATTTAGAGATCTTTTATGTCTGAATCTGTCCTATTGTGAATCTGTAATTCTTTACTGTCCAGGAGCACTTCTTAAAATGCTAACATATTAATGTTAAGTTTACCCTGTCTGCACTGATCTACATCTGCTTCCCCAACGACTTTTGTTCCTAAAGAACACACACTAACTAGCTGGGTGTAAGATGTACACCT
>NC_022033.1:15449766-15453970 GCF_000317375.1 Microtus ochrogaster | reverse complement strand
GAGACTATGGTAAGAAGACCACAAGTTTGTGGCCACTCTGGGCTATACAGCAAGATCCTGACTCAAAACAGAAGCATAACTATATAGGAACAAGTGTGGCCTCAAATATTCTACACAAACCTAAGCTCTGGGCTTGTGCAGAATTCATGCCATTGTTATATTGGCTTTGTCAGTTTAGCAGTGTAGTTAAATCTGGTTCTGCTTGGTTGTTTACAAGGGACTCGATCTTGACATGGGCCTAATGGATGAGGGCAGCCAGAGGTGATGGAATTGGGATGGACGGTTCCTCCCAGGGAAAGGGCTCAGTCAGCCTCTTATTGCTTACGCACCTTGTTGCTGTTAAGCTCTGGGAGACTTCGCTAAAAACCTTTGTTCCCTCTAGGTCTTCCCACCCAGTTTCCGGGAGTTAGCACCCCCTCCCCTGGAGCTGTTTGACCTAGATGAAACGTTCTCCTCTGAAAAGGCGCGTCTTGCTCAGATCACCAACAAATGTGAGTATTAGCCTGTTAAGACTTTTTCCCTCATGACTTTTATTTACCATGGACCACTGTGACTTGCTGTAAGAGAATGTTCAAAGATTGTTCTTGGAGAACCAAATCTGAGCACATGGACAAAGCTGTACATGTCTTCATTGCATGTGAATGTGGTCCTCTGAGTTCAGTTAATCTAGTGAATCAGAACACGATGCTAAGCAGAAACCCTAAGTCTCACTTTGGATCCCCAAAGGCCCTTAATTCTGGCCCTTAGACTGAGTGACGAGAAGACGAATACTAACCCTGGCTTCTACCTTACAGAGCTGGGTCACTGGTCATAGGAGCATTTAGATTAGAAAGAGTCACAAGCTGCCAGGATGGCTCAGCAGGTAAAGGTGCTTGCATAATTACCTGAGTTTACATCCTGTAACCTACTCACAAGGAAAAGGAGTTGTCCTTCAACCTCCACATGTATGTCATGTACAAGCTCCGACACACACAGACAAATAATAATAAAGCAATTAAATATTTTTAAAACAAAAAACAAGAGCCAGGTGGTGGCAGTGCACATCTTCAATCCCAGCACTCGGGAGGCAGAGGCAGGAGGATCTCTGTGAGTTCGAGGCCAGCCTGGTCTACAGAGGGAGTTCCAGGACAGGCTCCAAAGGTACAGAGAAACCCTGTCTCAAAAAAAAAAAAAAAACCCAACAACAACAACAACACACACACACACACACACACACACACACACACACACACACACAAAACACCCCATAAAACCAAGAACATAAAAAGAAGTCAGACCAAAAAGACTTATGTAGAGTTGAAGTTGTAGTGTCCTTCTACCTATTGAACCTTCTGATGAGCTCTGCTTCAAGACCTGCACCCATACAAGAGACATAAAGTTAAGCACTCACTGTGAAGCAGTGACCCCACTCCTGGAATACAACTAGAAGACGTATGAACGTACCCAGATGGTGTTGTTTATTTTCAGACTGCAATGAGTTGTAAGTAGTGGCACACGCCTTTAGTCCCAGCATTCGGGAGGCAGAGACAGGCAGATCTCTGAGTTTGAGACCAGCGTAGTCTATAAATGTTCCAGGACAGCCAGAACTATTATAGAGAAACCCTGTCTCCAAAAAAAACAAACAAAAAGCAATGAAATTGGGATTGTCCTTCATGTTAACTAGCAAAGGAATGGCAGTTTTTTATTTCACATTTAATCTGTGGTATGGAGCTTGGCTCACATAATCCCAGCACTCAGGAGGCTGAGACTGGAGGAACTCTGAGCTCAAGGCCAGCCTAAGCTACAGTATACAACCCTGTCTTGAGAAGAGCAGTAATGGCTGTACATCTTAGATATAGTACTGCTAGGGACTGACTTCACAGAAGACTGCTGTAATTACTGGTAAATTTTTCTTTGTGTTTTCCTAATTTGGGGGGCGTGGGATGAAGTTTGAGATGGTCTCATATAGCCAGGCTGACCTTGAACTCAGTATGTAGCTGAGACTGACCAAACTCCTGATCCCCATGTCCACTTCTCATCAGGCCCTACTTCTTTCTGGGTTTTTTAAACTGGGCTACGCAGAGTAGTGTAAGCTGGCTCTGAAACTCATCTGGGTCACTTCAGCTGGCCCCAAACTCAGTATCCTCCTGCCTTAGCTCTCGAGTGCTGTGAGGGCAGGGGTGATCCACCTTGTGTCATGGCCTGCTTTTCTATAATAATCTACAGTAAATGGTGGGGTTTATTTTTGTTTTACTATGGATTGAACCCAGGACTTTTCTATAATGTTCTTTTGGTAAATGACATTCCTTGTCTTCCAGCACTAGAGATTGAAACCCAGTGCTCTACCACTGAACTATATCCCTGACTTCTTTTATGTGACAGAGTGTTCTTGTGTCACCCAGGCTGGTCTCAAACTTGTAATCCTCTTTCACAGTCTCCCAGATGCTGGGATTCTGGGTGTGTACACCATGGTTAGCAAAGATGCTACTTTAAACTTCATATATGACCTTTTTACAGTGGCCTCTATTTAGAGCCTGGTAACTTGAGTTCGTTTGGTTGCTTTTGTGCTTTGGTGTGCACCAGTGCTTGATTTGGAGGGTGGGAAAGCCAGAACAGGTGGACTTTGCTCTGATTAGTTTTGTCATTTTAGGCTGGGCATAGTGGCTCACTCCTGTAATTCCAGCACTCAGGAAGCTGAAGGCAGGCAGTAAGACTGTTAAAAGTTTAAGACCAGCCTGGCCTATAACATGACACTGTCTCACTAAAGAACAACAAAATGAGCTACTTTTGTTCTTATTTATGAAAGCAGCACATCCAAGACCTGAGAGTTGCCAGAATGTAAGTCCAATGATCACATCATTCTAGGAAGAATTAAGTAATCTCAAGAAGGGAACACCTCAAACACGATGTTTGCACTCTGGAAAGAGTGGAACTGAAGGGTTAATCCAACTGTTCTGTGTTTAGGTACTGATGAAGACCTGGAATTCTATGTCAGAAAGTGTGGTGACATTCTTGGAGTAACCAGTAAACTTCCAAAGGATCAGCAGGACGCCAAACATATTCTTGAGCACATCTTCTTCCAGGTGGTGGAGTTCAAGAAATTGAACCAGGAGGCCCACTGACATGGCAGCCCTTCAGGTGATGTCACCCACATAGACTGTTTACAATATTCCTTAGTTCTGCAAGTACTTACCAAGTGTCTACAGATGAACAGCACATGATGATCCCTTCGAGAATGGAACTTCTCTTCTAGCTGGAAGGTCCCAGCAAACAGTAGCAGAGTATATAAGCAAGCACTTAGCAGGCTAGAGGTGGTAAGTGATGTGGTGTCGAAAAAACAGAGCTAGGCCAGAGGAATCCAGTGCACCAGCATTTATTAAAATGAGCAGAATTGGCCCAGAACACATGGATGCCAGAGTCTGGGGTACTGTTTGTACCAGAACCTTCAACTGTACTTGAGTGGTGCATGGTTGTTGTGAAAACTTCATCCTTGGGTTAGAATCAACCATCAAGTCAACTAATTCCTACTTGTTCCAACTAATGGTGATCTGGAATGTCAAGCTGATGTTCAAAATACCAAAGAGGTTCTTATTTCAGACCCTAAACTGAAATAAAATAAAATTCTGTGTTTACTGTCTCCTGCACATGCTATTGATATAAGTGGGATGACATTCCAGGACTGTGAACCGTGACTCTTCTTAAAGCACCTTCTGACTGCCAACTCTGGGGTTCTGAATTCGCCTTCCCGACCAAAGTGTCTTCACTGTGTTTTCTCTGAGCTTTAGAAGGTTTGTGCGTCCTCTGTAGTGCTCAGGTGGAAGAGATGATTCATTTACTTGAATTAAATCTATGATGGAACTTTCATAATTCATGAAATGGTCTGTCATTAATATCTTTTTTCCCCTCCACATTCCTGCTCAAGATTTGAGTCTTTTATTGAAGATATAACTAATGGTCGAACTTGTTACAATACTGTATGACTTCCGGGCTGGTTCAAAGTCAGATCAAAGCCTAGCAGGAAATAACTGATTAAGCTGACGTTGACCCTGTAAACTGATTTGAAAGAATACAAAACAACCTGAACACGCAGCCTATGCCTTTAATCCCAGCACTCAGGCAGAGGCAGGTGGATCTCTGTGGGTCTGAGGCCAGTCTGGTCTACAGAGCGAGTTCTGTACACAATGAGACCCTATCTCAAAAAGAAAGATAAGCCGGGCGGTGGTGG
>NC_022033.1:15444568-15449666 GCF_000317375.1 Microtus ochrogaster | reverse complement strand
GATCTCTGTGAGTTCGAGACCAGCCTGGTCTACAAGAGCTAGTTCCAGGACAGGCTCCAAAACCACATAGAAACCCTGCTCTGAAAAACAAAACAAAAAAAAAAAAAGATAAAAAAAGGAAAAAGAAGAAAGATTTAACTAGCAGATGGCTAGAATATTTTAACAGAAGCTAAGGTCTGAACTGTGCATATGATCATTGAAGCTATTGGGATAGCTTACCAAAAGAAAAAAAATGACCAGTGTAGACAGAGACAGCTTGTTTATTTCCCAGCTGCCCAGACCCAAATAACAACACAGAAACTATATTAATGGCAATATTGTTTGACCTGTTAGCTAAGACTTCTTATTAACTAACTCTTACATCTTAAATTAACCCTTTTCTATTAATCTGTGTATCACCATGAAGTTGTTTTGAGAGGTTCTAAGGCATCTGTCTCCTTCAGCAGGTACATGGCATCTCTTTTACTCTGCCTACTTTCTCTCTATATATCTCTGTTTGGATTTCTGCCTGGCTTTACTCTATTAAGCCATTGGCTGAAACGGTTTCTTTAATGACCAATGATAATAAAACATATTCATAGCATACAGATGGGAATCCCACATCAGTTTTAGACATGGTCCAAGCCTATAATTGCAGCAGTCAGGAGGCAGAGACAAAAGGTATTGAGGAAGTTCAAGGCCAGCCTGGTACATATAGTGAGTTCTGGGTCAGCAAGGGGGTCATGTGAGACTCGGTCTCAAAAAGAACTGGAGGGTGGGGAGAGGAAAACATTTTTAGAAATTTTAAACTGGAAAAAATTGGGGGTGTGGCTCAGTGGTAGAGCACTGGCATATAATGTTCAAGACTTTACTTTTAGCCCACAGCACCTCCCAAAAGTAGTTATAAAACAGACCAATGATGTGTGAACTGACTGAATCCTGGTTTGGGAAAATAGCATACACGTGTAATCCTGGCATTTGAGAGACTGAGGCAAGAGAATTGCCGGCCTGAGCTGTGGAGACCTGTTCTCAAATAAGAAAAAGTGGGGCTGGAGAGTGGTTAAGATCACTGACTGCTCGTCCCAGGATTCCATTCCTTGCACTCACATGGTAGCTCACAGACATCTATCATCCCAATTCCCGGTGACCTCTTCTGGTCTTCATGGATACCAAGAACCCACACAATAAATCTAACATAAAAAAGTTAAACATATGGGGGACAGTCTGAGTGTTCGTAAGTGGCAGATGTGATAATGGCATTATAGTATGAAATCTAGGGAGCAAGCATTGTTTACACTGATATGTACCCCACCCTCTATTGCTTTAAACTTAGAGCAAGTGTGGCTCCTGTCTACAGTTCAGCACTTACAAGGCGAAGACGAAGGATTGTTGAATGCAGCCTGACATCCAACTCAGTTACAGGCCAGTCTGGGATACGTAGCACATCCTTGTCTCAAATCAAAAGAATCCACAAGCCCCCTCTAAATATCAGCTAGTGCAGTGTGCAGGCCAGACTGGGTACATAGAGAAATTCTACCCCACAACAAAACACACACACCACACCTAAGCATCAGAGGGCTAGTTTACTCTGTTCATACGCCTTACAGAAATTTAGGGAGTGATGTTTGTTTGGCTACTCATTTTTTTTTGTCTTGTCTTGTTTTTATTTTGTTTTATTTTTGAGACGGTTTCCCTCTGTAGCCCCAACTGCCTTCCAGTTCTTGGCGATCATCCTGCCTCTTCCATATGAGTGTTAGCATTACAGGTGTGGGCCTTCATAACTAGCTTGAAGTTTACGTTTTCTTGTTTTTTTTTTTAAACTAATATTTAGTTTTTATGCCAGACATTGTGACACACACCTTTAATCTTAGCACTCTGGATGCAGAGGTAGGCAGATATCTGAGTTCGAGGCTGGCCTGGTCTACGTAGCTAGTTCCAGGATGGGTCAGGGCTACACAGACAGCCCTATCTTCGAGAAAAAAATAACAAGTTTTTTTTTTTTTAAGTTTTATGTTATGCATGTTTTGCCTGCATGTATGTGGCACCATGTCTTTTTCTGGTGCCAGTGGATCCAGAAGAGGGTACCAGGTCTCCTGAAACTGGAATTAGCAATGGTTGTGAGCTGGGCACTGAACTCTGATTTAGTTTTTAATTAAAAAAAAAATTAACAGTGTAAGTCTTGAGCGCTGAACTAAATGGTGTAAGGGAAAGAACTCCACCTCTTCAACCATCCAGCTCCCCTCTCTGCGACTAGTATTACCATAAACAGAGATAAATGCTTTAATGCAAAGGATGACAAATCTACTGCATGTTAAAACTTGCTATGCAGGGCCTGGGACTCCCACAGGAGAGGGGCGCAGCTTGAGGCTCAGCCGCTAGGGGCCGCTAGCTCCACCGACCAGCACCGTCAGGCTGGGGAGGTCCAAGCGCCCTCTAGTGACGCCATGCAGCGCGGCGCCTCACTCTTGGCAGCTCAGGGAGCCATCAGGTCTTTGGACTCCACAGTTCTTCCAATGATTGTGGAAGAGTCATGCAAAAGGACAGAACTTCCTGTGTCCCGCTGTGAGTCTTTCCTCTCCCCTACAACCATCACCATCATCACAATAGATGGGATTGGAGTTCCTGGAGTTTTGTACAAAAGGCATCAACCGTCTTCTTCTCTTTGACTTCTTTCAGTGTAATTATTTTGAAAGCAGTTCCTATCTGTAATTTGTTTACCCGTTCAGTTTGGGGCTGTTGTAAATATACAGGAGAAAGCCTGTGTGTGGGTGTGTACACTTATAAAGATTTGATCATACAATAGTTGTATAGTTGTAAGTCTGCTCTTTCCGTTTACGGAGTGGGGGAGGAGTTTTGTCTTGGGTGGGTTTGTTTCTTTGAGGTTTTTTTTATTAGTAGTATTATTATTATTTTTTTTTTGGTTTTTTCTAGACAGGGTTTCTCTGTGGCTTTGGAGCCTGTCCTGGAACTAACTCTGTAGACCAGGCTGGTCTCGAACTCACAGAGATCCGCCAGCCTCTGCCTCCCAAGTGCTGGGATTAAAGGCGTGCGCCACCACCGCCCAGCTGGTTTGAGATGTTTTTTGAGATGGTTTCACTATGTAACCCAGGGTGATCTGGAATTTGCCATGTAGAACAAGCAAGGCTCAAACTTACAGTGATGTACCTGCCTCTGGTGCTGAGTTTGCAGATCTGGGCAACCAGGCCTGGTTTACATGGTGCTTCAGATCATACCTGGGCCTTCATGTCTGTCCAAGAAGCCCCCTACCAAGCTTCTCCCCAGCCCATCCCCCACGCCCCAATCCCATTGCCTCTGTAGGAACTTTGCCTCCAGCTTCTGAGTGCTGGAACTACAGCTGGGCACTTTCTTCCATTCTCTTTCCTCCTTTGAGACAGGGCCATTTTATGTTGTCTAGGCTGGTCTTGAACTCTCTGGCTCAGTTAATTCTCCCACACCAGCTTCCTCCTAAGCTGATAATATAGGCCTGTACCATGCCTGTTTGTGTGTTTAAGAAACAATCCAGGCTGTGGTGGCTTTGACCTCAGTGAGTTTGAGGCCAGCCTGGTCTACAAAGCAAGTTCCAGGACAGTCAGGACTGTTACACAGAGAAATTCAGAAATCCTAACTCAAAAAAAAACAAAAAGAAAAGAAAGAAACAATTAAAGGATAAAGCAGAATTAAAAGTTTAAGACTGGCCCAGAGTGGTGCTGCATACCTTGGCATGCATATCTCTGTGAGTTCAGGGCCAGTGTGATGAGTTTCCAGAACAGCCAGGGCTGTTACACAGAGAAGCCCTGTCTTGAAAAAAGAAAAAGACAAACAAACAAAAAGCAAACAAAAGCTTAAGGTTGGCTATAGAGTAAGTTACAGGCCAGCTTGGGTTACATGGACAGGCCACCGCCCATCCCTTTTCTTACTTTTTTGCTTTTCTTTTTTTTTTTTTTTTTACTTTTTTGCTTTTCAAGACAGGGTGTAGCTCTGGCTATCCTGGAACTAGCTCTATAGACCAGGCTGGTCTAGAACTCACAGAGATCTGATTGTCTCTGCCTTCCAAACTCTGGGACTAAAGGTGTGTGCTACCACCACCCCACCGTCCGTTCTTCCTTTCTTCCTTCCTTCCTTCCTTCCTTCCTTCCTTCCTTCCTTCCTTCCTTCAATTCTTTCTTTTTTTAGACAGAATGTCATTCTTTAGCTCTGGTTGGATTCAAATTTATAATTTACCTGCCATCCCCTCTCCCCCAGTGCTAGGATTTTTTTTTTTTTTTTTTTTGGTTTTTTGAGACAGGGTTTCTCTGTAGCTTTGGTGCCTATCCTGGAACTAGCTCTTTTAGACCAGGCTGGCCTCAAACTCACAGAGATCTGACTGCCTCTGCCTCCCGAGTGCTGGGATTAAAGGCGTGCGCCACCACTGCCTGGCTCTTAGTGCTAAGATTACATGGGTGCGTATGGTAGTTTGAATAAGTATGCCTCCCATAGACTCCTGTGTTTGAATGCTTGACCTATAGGGAGGGAGTGGTACTGTTAGGAGTTGTGGTCATGTTGGAGTATGTGTGGCCTTGTTAGGGGAAGTGTGTCACTATGAAGGTGGGTTTAGAGGTCTTATATGCTTAAGCTGTACCCAGTGTGGAATGCAGTTCACTTCCTGCTGTCTGTGGATCAAGATGTAGAACTCTCAGCTCCCTCTCCAGCACCATGTCTCCTGCATTTTGCCTTGGTTCCCACCATGCAATATTGGAATAAAACTCTGAAACTGTAAGCCAGCCCAAATGAAATGTTTTCCTCTAAAAGAATTGCCATGGTCTTCTGTGAGTTTGAAGCCAGCCTGGTCTATAAAGTAAGTTCCAGGACACCTAGAGTTGTTAGGCAGAGAAACCCTGTTTCCAAAGGGGGGGGGGAGGAATTGTGAATTGTGACTTGAAAGGAGTCAAGAATGGCTTTGAAGTCTTGCCAGTCTCTAAGGAAGTTCCCCACCTACCTTTCCTTTTGGTCTTTTCTTCCCTCCCTCCTTTACCTTTTTATTTTGATTCAGGGTCTCCCTAGCTAGTCCTTGCTAGTCTTGAATTCTCCATCCTTCTGTCTTAACCTTTCAGAATGCTGGAATTTTCAGGGTCTCCCTAGC
>NC_022033.1:15438498-15444468 GCF_000317375.1 Microtus ochrogaster | reverse complement strand
TCCATCCTTCTGTCTTAACCTTTCAGAATGCTGGAATTTTCAGGGTCTCCCTAGCTAGTCCTTGCTAGTCTTGAATTCTCCATCCTTCTGTCTTAGCCTTTCAGAATGCTGGAATTTTCAGGCATGCACCAGTACTTGCAGGGAGAATTTTCTTTATTCTTTGGTTTTGGGGACAACGTCTCTTTGTCTCTCAGTCTGGTCTGGAACTCACTGTATAGTTCAGGCTGGTCTTGGATGCATCTGCCTTGGCCTTCCAAGTACAGGGACTTAAGACTTGTGACACCATGGCTTGCATAGATTTTCTAATCTTTCTCTTCCCTGAGTATTCTTTGCCATTCCCTGCATTGTCCACCTGCAGATCCCTAAAAAGCCAGCTCTGAGAAGCCTCTTGTGAACCGATGATTGGGTGAGCCCACAGCTTCCTTCCACCAGCCCGGGACCTCCTGTGCAGTCAGTCAATCTACCGGATGGCTTTTGGTGTCAGTTTTCTGATCTTTCACACGTGGGTCGTGTGTAGCTTATTTACAGGTAGTGACGTCACCTGGCAGGCTGAAGACCCAAACATTGAAGCCCAGCACAAAGCAAAGCAAAACCAAAACAAGAGTTGCTCAGCAGATGGAAGCCATGACTCCAGACAGAAAAGTGGTGATCTATTATTATTCCTCACCAGTGTTTTTGTTTCCTACCAGTTGCTAGGCCCAGGGTGTTTTACTAGCAGAGTTGGTCTTTGTCTTCCTGACTCAAGCACCGCTTTGTGTTTGGAGTCCAGGGTGGGGCAGATAACTTGAAAGGTTAAACGGGTTAAACGGGTTAAATGGACTTTCCGTCCCTGGAGGTCATATTTAAAAAAAAAACAAACCCAAAAACCTCCCAGCGCTGTTCAGAATGGACATTATCTGATTATCTGCCTTGAGTCTGGAGACCACTCCCAGGTGCGAAGGCCCTGGACGCCTGGAGTCCTCTGCACAGAGGTTGTGTGTCGGTGCTGCGCTGAGAGCTAGAGGGCACACTTGCAGAGGTCACCAGATTCCTTGAGATATTAGCGTGATTTTGCAGCTGGATTCACTACACTGACCTCCACGCTGCTCTAGTTCTGGTGTTCTGTTTACCTGGCTTTAATTCCAGGTCCCAGGTGGCCTGTGCATCTGCTCCCTGCCTCTTGCCTTGGGCACTTACCTTATGAAAGCTTCTAGGTCCTGCTTTTGCCCAAAAGGAGACTGATAATCTACGTGAGTGTGTGCCACCTGCGAAGGAGCTTCTTGGGCCTCACAGGACAAATGGGAAGGCTGCTGGAGTCAGAATAATAATCAGTACTAATAGAAGAGATACAGGTGTTGAGAGAAAGGCATGTGGGAAGCCCTGGATCTAATCTCAGCCACAAAAAACAACCTAGCAGTAATACAATACTTACCATGTGCCTTATACATATTCATGTATTTGGTCCTATAACTATCATACAGGGTAGATATCTTTGTAGTGCCTGGTTTAAAGGCTCATACCACAGCACCCCAAAATAGACTATAGGAGAAAATAATCTCCCACTTCCTTTTGCGCTGGCTGTTCTGCAGAAACTGTAGACCAGGGAGTAACTTTGCAAGGCAGACCTTTTGTAAAGGACGTCTACCTTAGGCGGCCTGCTGTACTAGGAACCCAGCTGCTGCCGCCAATTACTAAAAAAAAAAAAAAACCTGGGAGACTTATATCTGCATGACAAGAACACTTCTGTTTGTTATACAATTCCTTTCCTTAGCCGGGTGGTGACGCACGCCTTTAATCCCAGCACTTGAGAGGCAGAGGCAGGCGGATCTCTGTGAGTTCGAGACCAGCCTGGTCTACAAGAGCTAGTTCCAGGACAGGCTCCAAAACCACAGAGAAACCCTGTCTCGAAAAACCAAAAAAAAAAAAAAAAAAAAAAAAAAAAAAAAAAAAAAAAAAAAAAAAAAAAAAAAATTCCTTTCCTTAGCTTCAAGTAACTTTGCCATTACCACCCTGTCAGAAGCTCTAGGATCCAGAAGGCTTCCATTATCAGAGCCTTCATATGATATCCTAATTTTTGGGGACTCCCATGGATATGTAACTAATCAAATGTTTTTTTCCTGTTAATATATTTTTGATCCATTTAATCTGTAAACAAGCCAAAGACACTAGAGCAAAAGTCATTTTTAATTTTCTCTTTCTTTTCTATAAAATCTAGAATTAGAGTTAGGCAGTCTGTGCCTCAGTTGCTCCATCTGCTAACAGGTAATGCTAGTATATAACTTATTGGATTATTAGGAAGATCAAATTAATTAAAATTTATGTGTGGAATGTTGACTAATACATAGTAAAAAAAATTAAGATCTTGATAAACTTTGTAGATGAGGAAATGAGGCACAGAGGAGTTTGCTAATTTGTCTGAGATAATGCAGCGAGGGAGTGGAAGGCTGGACTCGACCCTGGAAATCTGGCTGTGAACACACTACCAATGAAGAGCAAATGTCCACAGTGAGTTTCTTTGTGATAAGGTTGGTGGGGAAAGCCTTGAATTAAGGTGGAAACTTGTAGCTCTTAACCCTCATTCTGCTGTTGTAAATGAAGTTTGCAGATTTGGACAGTGTTCAGGTGGCCAGTAGTTTTTGGAAGAGGGAGCTGAGGCTTGAGGCGATCCTAAATAAAAGGTGTTTGGCTGGGCCTCTCCCAGGCCCCTATACTTCCAGGAAGTCCCAGTAAGGGGACACTTAGTGTTAAATTGGTAAATGACAACCTAAAATCAAAAGTCCTTGCCAATAGAGGTTGTTTTTTTTTTAAGTCAACAGACGTTTACCTGAGTGTTCCTACACCTCCTGGTAGGAAAGGCTGGTAGAATTCCAGGATGCTCACAGTTCAGTTGCATGCATCAGCAAGTGCATTGGGCAAGGGACTCCAGTGATGGGAGGTGTGGGAATTACTAGTCCAGATGATGGCCCAAGCAAAACCTGGGAGACTAAATTTCCCCTCTCTGGGGCTGGTGCCATGATCTGGAAGACCTTTACAAACTTGAATATGGAGTAAAAGAATTAACCCCGAGCAAAGAAGTTTGGTGAGAGAAATGTTGGCATTCTTATCTTAGCTGGTTCTCCCTGAGACAGCTAAAGAAACAGGAAGGCTTGCAAAGGAAAGGGGGCAAACCCAGAAAAAAGGCTTGGACTGGACCAGTGACATTTTGTGCGGGAAGTTTCTCCCATCTGACTCTCCTCATTCGGTTCTTTGCTCTGTATGCTGGCTGCTCGGTGTCTACCTAAGATCCGAACAAGGCCGGGCCTCGCATCTCACTTAGTCTCCAGGTCTGTCAGTCTTGAGGTCCTCACAACCCCAGCTGTAGCATTGGCCCAACCTGGCCTGCTGGCTCTGTCCCAGGGCTTCTCTCCCTAGTCTCAGCCCCTCCTATAGGCTCCTCCCAGGGCCCTGGCGCGCGGGCTCCGCCCCTCGACTGGTCCACCCCGCCCCTTCCGTACGCTCCGCCCCCGCGCTCGCGCGCCAGGTCCGGGCGGCGCCGGCGCTCTTGGCGGGAGATAGGAAAGTGGTTCTGTGCACTCCTGAGGCAGCTGCAGTTCCTGAGAGCGCGCCACAAGACCTGCAGCCACGCAGACGCCTCAGAGCGCCGCCTGGGGCCGGGAGCGGCCGGAGCAGCCCGAGTCCTGACCCCGGCCCGGCTCCCGCTCCGGGCTCGGCCGGCGGGCGTGAGGGCGCGGTGCGGCCCGGGTCGGGGTGGGGGTGGGGGATGTCTCGGCGGACGCGCTGGTGAGTGTTGGGGTTCTCTCCGCTCCCCTTGGGTCTGCAAACCTGAAGTAGGGGTCCCCGCGGGAAATGCACTCCGTGCAGCCGACTGGTGCAAGGGCGCCACCCGGTGCAGGGGAGTGCGCCACGCTGAGGAGCTCTAGAGACCCCTCGCCCAGCTTCCCGGGCCTTCTGGGCCCGGGAACAGGAAAGCGCGGGTTCCCCGCACCGAGACCCGGTCCCGGCCCTGGGTGAGGTCCATCATCTCCCGCCTAATTGCAGGGTGGGGAAGGAAGATTGGTGCGCGCGGTGTCAGCTGGAGGCTCAGTACAGGACAGGGAGAATGTCTCTCCTAGTCGCCGCGAGTGGGAGGCAGAAGTCTGGGAGACACTTGTCGTCCCAGAGCGGCTCGAATTTGCTGGCGTTCCTTTCTCGTTTGCATTCGGGAAAGCACAAAGCCCCTGGGCCCTCTGCCGGGTGTGAGGCCGGGGATTCATTGTCTGTCTCCGGGGGATTCGGCGGCCGGTTCGGTTTGGTTTCAGAAGCCCTCTTCCTGTCCCACGCTAGTTTGGGGCAGCTGGGGATCAGTAGAGACAGACGAAGTGTGACGAGTCTTCTCTGCCAGCGGCCGCCGGGCCCAAGGCAGGAGCCGCGTTTCCCTCTTACTAGTTCCCCAGGGGTAAGTGACTGGGTCAAGCCTGGACCTCCGTACACCTGTGTATCTGGGGCCCGACTCCGGGGCTTTCCAGCCTCTGTCACTCTCCAAGGGGTGAGATCATTGTGGGGGGGGGGTCTGCAGGGTTCCCCCTGGGTTTCTCCAGTTCAGAACACCCACGCCCTCAGATGGCCGAACTGGGCTTAGGGTGAGGATACCGAACAGATAGATCCCGAGCTTGCTTACTTTCACAG
The DNA here is from genome assembly GCF_000317375.1 of Microtus ochrogaster. Classification (NCBI taxonomy): domain Eukaryota; kingdom Metazoa; phylum Chordata; class Mammalia; order Rodentia; family Cricetidae; genus Microtus; species Microtus ochrogaster. Next base: position 15,439,824 of record NC_022033.1, on the reverse strand, counting down.
AGTTTCTCATGGCTGGAAAGTATTCGGTCCGTGAGCGCTGGTTAGGGTGGGTTCCCCTGCCTCAGTTTCTAAGGCACTGCAGTGCCCAGGAAGAGCGCGGACGGATTAACTCCGGGAATCCGCGGGGCTCATTTGGAGGGACCCTGTGAGGCGTGGGCTCAGTGTCCCTGCCTCTTCACCAGCCTCAGCCCCTTTTCTGCCACATGTTATAGCTCCCTTGTACCCCAGTGCCCCACTTCCCTCTTGGCCTCTGACTCACCTTTCCCTGGAGCACAGCCCAGAACCTACGAGGGCAAGAGAAAGGGTATGTGGACAAAAATGGGATTTTTTTTTTTTAAACCACACACTGGCCTCTGCTTTTCAAGCCGTGATTACTAGAGAGGTGTCGAGCCTGACACAGCATAACTCTAGTTGGCCTCAGTGCTCACATCTGTTAAATGGAGACCTTGGGAATATGAGAAAGTATCTCGTGAATGCCATCACCTCCCATCTGTTTATTAGTGTCCCCCTTATACAGTATCAGAGCTTCTCTGCACAGATACCTTTTGTTCTAGGACACTGACTGAGCTTCTCATAGACTCTGGGCCTAGTGCTGGGTACTGGGGAAGCAAGCTCAATTGTTAATACTTAGTAGACTTTGTCTCCTGCTTTACAGTGGTCGGTGGTGCATGCATTGGGTCAGAAATGACAGAACATGTTTGCATTCCAGATCCAGTAACATGTATTGTTAGGTTTGGAGACTTCATTTTATCTGAATTTTAAAATTGCTTGGTAGGCAGCGTCTCTTTGCAAGTACCCATTCATTCACAAATCCACTCACTTCCTGGGCAAATATTTCTTAAGGTCTTTCTGTGCCAAACCAGGTTGTAGAGGTGGAGCTGACCTTTGCGGGTGCTGTCAAGACCAGAGGTTGGAGCTGAGGTCAGGGCCTGGTTTTTCAAAGTGTTTGGGGCGTGTAGGAGTGACTGGGAAGCTCTGCTGCCTTTGAGAGGGGAAGAAACGGAAGGGTGTACAGCTGCAAAGTGTGGCTTGTTTTGTTTGCAAATCCCCCCCCACACCACAGATGACTGACCTAGCAGTATATTTGCTAGAGGTGACCCAATGCAGGTCCTGGGAAATTGGGGAAGGATTAATAACTTTCTGTGAATAACTGGCTGTTTTCTTTCCTTCCTTAATTATACATATGTGTGGTTATGCTCACTTGGGTGTGGGTCCCCACAGAAGCCAGTGCCCATGGATTCTCCTGGAGCTGGGAGGTGGTGCTAAAGGGTGCTGGACACTAAGCTTGGGTCTTCATCAAGAGCAATATGTTCCCTTAACCAACGA
>NC_022033.1:15435799-15437734 GCF_000317375.1 Microtus ochrogaster | reverse complement strand
CCCTAAGTAATTAGGACTTTTAAATTTTTGCATGCTTGATGGTTACATGTTATCTTGAAAATATCCAATGCCAGGGACTGGAGAGATGCGTTGTTAAGAGCACTTGTTGCACTTGCAGAGGATCTAGGTTCAGTTCCCAGCACCCATCTGGTGACTCACAATCATCTGGACCTCCAGTTCTAGAGAATCAGGCACCCTCTTCTAGCTCTTCATGGACCAGGCATAGACAGATGTGGTGCAAGAGACACGTGCAAGCAAAATACTCATACACATAAAATAAGTCTAAAGGAAATAACTAATACCAGTGTAAGTTTACTGTTGAAAAGAAATAAGAGGGAATTTAGTTTTTGAATATCATTTTGCAGCAATTCACTATCTCAGTCTCCAGAGTGTTGGTTATAGACATATACAACCATTCAACCATTGCCCAGCTAAATACCATAATCTTTTTTTTTTTTTTTTTTGATAACATTTCTCGTGTAACTTTGGCTGTCCTGGAGTTCTGTAGTTTGTAGACCAGGCTGGCCTTGAACTCACAGAGATCCTCCTGCCTCTGCCTCCCAAGTGCTGGGATGAAAGGTGTGCACCACTATCACCCTCTAAATACTACAATCTTTGTGAAGAGGTTTTGTTTTGTATTTGTGGTAAGGTGGAGGTGAGAACCCAGGACTTTGTGGGTGTTGAACAATTTTATCCCGAAAATAAAGCAACAAAAGGAAAATAAATCCAGGCATGGTAAATTTGCAATCCCAGAGATGAAGGTAGGATCATCGTGAGTTGGAGACAAGACTGTCTCAGCAAATCACAAAGAACTATAAACTGAGCAGTGAGTAGGGCAGATGGCTCAGCAGGTAAAGGTGCTGATGTATATGCATAGGCATACAGATAAATAAATGTAATTGTTAAAGCCCATAAACCTGTTTGAGAAGAAAACAGAAGGCAGAGTCTGGGCATAGTGGGGTATTAATACCAGCAGGAGGGTCTGAGTTTGGGGCTAGCCTGGTCTATGCAGCAAGTTCCAGGACAGGACTATATAGAGAGTGTCTGAAAAAAGAAACAAGTTAAAATAAAAAACAGAAGGCAAACATCTGCCTATTTTTTTTTTTTTGGCTTTTTGAAACAAGGTTTTATTTTACCCAGACTAGGGTTGAACTCTTGATCTTTCTGCCACCTAAGTGCTGGGATTACCAGCATGGGCCACCACACCCAGCCAGTACCTACTACTGTAAAAGTAGAAAAGAAAAGCTTGCCACCCCAAACCTCCCATAGTTGACCTGACCCTGGCCTTGCACTACCATCCCCAGGTAAAGGTACGTAAACATGCTGTCCATGACCTTTAGCTTGCTTCCACAGTGAGGAGCTGGATGAGTTACACTACCAGGACACGGACTCGGACCTCCTGGAGCCGAGGGACAACAAGTGCAAGGTCAAATGGACCCACGAGGAGGTGAGCCGCAGCTACTCCAGGGAGCTGGGGAGGAGGGGGTTAAGGGAAGCTGGCGGTGTCCCCTCCTTCTTGGACAGTGAAAAGTTAATGGGCCATCTGCTTCACTTTGCTCCTCTGAGCATTCTCAGACTTTCCAATCTAAGGATGGGGGGCGTAGTCCTTAGACCTCAGCACCTCCTCCTCTCTCAGGTGCTTCTTGCCCCTTTATCTTAGTCTGCTCTCTGCTGTTATATCCAAATTCCAGGCAGTGTAGAGCATCACGCGGCAAGAGGCTTATGTAAGAGGCAAGTGCCAAACTGGCTTTTTTAACAGATTACTTAAGATACTAACCCATCGGTCCATGTATTGGTAACCATTCTGACAGCAGAGATTATATGATTTCAACACCTAATTATCCTGATACTTCATCATAACCTCATTATACTGTAGAGTGGAGATTAAGTTTAAACTTGAGTTTTGGTGGGGACATTGGACCCTATGTACCCTTG
>NC_022033.1:15433490-15434875 GCF_000317375.1 Microtus ochrogaster | reverse complement strand
GATGCTTGCTAGCCTATACTTTAGGATGGCCTTGAACTCCTGATCCTATTGTCTCTGTTTCAAGTGCAGAGATTAAAATAGACTGTTTTCTGAAAAATTTCCACTTTGAGGCAGCCCACTGATAACTTTGTAACTAGCACATTGGACCTTGATCATCTGCTGCCCAATTGCCTAAGTGAATTAGTTCTCCTGGCTTGTCTCTGTTAGCCTCTCTGGTCGGACCCCTCTTTCCTCCCCCCCTCCTGTCTAGCTATCTTTTTTGGCTATCTCCTTTTGTTTTTAAAAGCCTGCCTGCCTGAAGAGTCAATCACCCTAACTCCCAGTAAGCCCTTTTGCAGAGTGGCTATACTTGTGCTAGCCTGAGGCTTTGTTTGCCCCTTTCTTCTCCTCAGGCAGATTTGTTGCTCTCTGCTACTGGGACTAATACTTGGCATTTAGTAGGCACTCAGTTCCTCAGTGAATGCATGGATATGGCTGTATCATGGCATCTATAAAACTTTCCACACACATGAACTAAATTCTGTGTCTTCATTGGCAGGATGAGCAACTGAGGGCCCTGGTGAGGCAGTTTGGACAGCAAGACTGGAAGTTCCTGGCCAGCCACTTCCCTGTGAGTACTGGCCCTCCCTCAGGGCAAGGGCTCTGGGTGGCCTGCTTCAAGAGGTACTTAGAAAGCAGTCTCGAAAGCCTGGGAGGCTGGGCTGAGGTGCTGCACACCTTTAATCCCAGCATGCAGGTGGGGGTGGGGCACAGGACAGAGTCAGACAGATCTCTGAGTTCGAGGTCAGCCAGGTTTACAGAGCGAGTTCCAGGACAGCCCAGGCTACAGAGAGAAACAAACAAACCAAAGCCAAACCAAAGCAAAAAACCCAGAAGGTACCCAGTGAAAAGATTCCACACAGCTCTTTACCATGCCCTCGGTCCTAGGCATGTTTACATTTCTTCCTGCAAGTCAGGAGCAAATGGGTACTTACTTAGCTCTGGGCTATGAACTTGAAACTGAGGGGAGGCATCCTTAGAGCAGACTTCAAGCTGAGGCTCCCAAGCAGGTGACTGGTACCACTAACCTGAACATTCAGAGCCCTCTGGGGAAGAGCGCTTCCTCCATATGCCCTCCCCAGGACTGCAGGCATCTAGACAGGATCATGCACAAGGCTGCCACTTGACTGCTGGCCTTCCATAGGTGTCTCAGGCTAGATCATCATACTTCTCTCTGCCCTCCTAGTCTCTTTCTTCCTTGTAGTCTGAACTCTTTAAAAATGTGGGACTAGAGAAACGGCTCATTGGTTAAGAGCACAGACAACTCTTCCAGAGGACCCTGGTTCGATTCCCAGCACCCACATGGCAGCTCACAACTGTCTGTAACTCAGTTCCAGGGGATCCAA
>NC_022033.1:15431655-15433180 GCF_000317375.1 Microtus ochrogaster | reverse complement strand
CTCTGCCTCCCAAATGCCCACAAAGCTTTTATAAACTTTGAGGTAGTACATCCCACACACATGCTAGGTTCAGAGGTTGGGAACTTTCCACAGGGCCTCAGTTTATCCTTTTAATCAAAATTAATGCACTGCTGTTCTGGTAGGTCAGCCTCTGGTGTGTGGTGGGTGCATGGCACAAGACATAGCTATCTGATGTGTGCTTGCATCCTGGCCCCTGAGCTCAGGGCTCAACCAGAGTTCAATCTTATAGTCCCATAATTATTTCTCTTCCTGTCCCAGAACCGCACAGACCAGCAATGCCAGTACCGTTGGCTGAGGGTTTTGAATCCAGACCTTGTTAAGGGACCATGGACCAAAGAGGAAGATCAGAAGGTAAGTGCTGGCAAAGGGCTGCATACACAGTGGGCTTTCACCATTGCCAGGTACTGAGATGTCTAAACATCCCTGTACCTTTCCGCTTTAGTCCTAAGTGTCTTCAGGGGTGTGTGTGTGTGTTAAACATCCCTGTACCACTCTGCTTTAGTTCTAAGTGTCTTCAGGGATTTGTTTGTGTGCATACGCGTTTGTGTTTTGATACAGGCCAGCTTTGTAGCCCTGGATGGTCTCATATTTGCTGTGTAGCCTAAGCAGGCCTTGAACTCACAACCTCTTGAGTGTTGGGTTTATACTGGCCATTTTACCCCATGAATGACCCGGCTTTTAACCTTAGCTGTCACAAAGAACATGGAAAGGTTATGTGTGGTGCACAGAAGGGGCTTGCTCAGCTGGTGGCAGCTGCCAGTGATGTTATGATAATATGTCAGATGCTATGATGGTTATACCACATAGTCACAAAACTTGGAGACCTTGTTTTATGGTGCTTCAGGTGAAACCTATTGCTTGTTGCGCAAGCTCTCTACCACTGAGCTTACCTCCACTCCTAACCCCTTCTAGGGTTTTTTTTTTTTTTTTTTCTGTTTTTGAGACAGGGTCTCGGATAGCCTGGACTGGTCTTTAACTTGCTGTGTAACCAAGGCTGGCCTTGAACTCCTGATGCTCTTGTCTCTGTCTCCCATGAGCTGGGATTACAGGTGTTTACCACATTTGGCTTTTCAATGCTTTATTTCTGTAGAGTCCGTAGTCCCTTGAGGTGGGTGATTTCCATGTTAAAGGGGAGTAAACCAAGGCACAGAAAGGATTTGTCGTTCTCCAGACTATGCTCACCCTGGGCTGCTCTCCTGTAGTTCTGGTACATATCCCTGATGTTGGCCCGCAAGCTGCCTTTGCACCTAAGTCACAGCAGACTGGGTATGGTGGCACATGCCTGTAACCCCAGCCCTGGGAAGGTGAAAGCTGAAGGATCAGCGTTTAAAGCCAGCCTGGTCTACAGAGTGAAGCCCTGTAATTTTTAGTTACACAGATGAAATAGAATATTTCCATGCAAAAGTTGCTTTTTCTTTAAGTATCTACTCTTCCCTGGTTGTGACTGTGTGTCTCAAGAATTGAGGGAACAGGCACTCAGTTCCTCAGTGAATGCATGGATATG
>NC_022033.1:15412229-15428568 GCF_000317375.1 Microtus ochrogaster | reverse complement strand
CCGATTCAGCTTCTTTCTCCCAGCATTCTGTTCTGTTTTCTCCGCCTACCTAAGGGTTGGCCTATCAAGGGGCCTAGGCAGTTTCTTTATTAATAAGAAATCACTCCCACATCACAGAGGCATGCTGAGTTTGAGGTCACCCTTGTCTATAGAGTAAAATCCAGGTCAGCCAGGGCCACACAGAGAAACCCTGTCTTGGGGGGAAAAAAGGGAATTGAAGAGGGCCTAGCTGGGTGACTGTGGCTGTTAGGGTTTGTATTCTGAGCAAAAGAGCCTTTCAGAGAGGTGACTGAAGACCAAAGTCTAGCTGTGGGTGCCATGGCTTGGGGTTCTACCCTCCTGATGTCCATAGAAGTGCCAAGAGGACGTGAAATAACTACAGTGTGATTGGGGCTGACCTCTCGGGCTTGTAGCTCTCGAAAGCCCTGCGAAGTGAGACCCACCTGGATCTGGCGGTGCTTGAGTGGAGGTGCTTGAGGGGCAGGGTCCTTCACTGATGTTTTCTTTAAGGTCATTGAGCTGGTCAAGAAGTATGGCACAAAACAGTGGACGCTGATCGCCAAACACCTGAAGGGCCGGCTGGGGAAGCAGTGCCGTGAGCGCTGGCACAATCACCTCAACCCTGAGGTGAAGAAGTCCTGCTGGACCGAGGAGGAAGATCGCATCATCTGCGAGGCCCATAAAGTGCTGGGCAACCGCTGGGCTGAGATCGCCAAGATGCTGCCAGGGAGGTGAGCTGTCTTCCGCTCCCAAGAAGTGAGGCCCATCCTGGATAGAGTGACCCAGAGTACTGTTAGCCGTCCATGTTCTTCAGTATTCAACCCGCCTTGTCTCCAGAGTCAGCAGGGCAGGGCTAAAAAGGCAGCACCTCAGGTTATATCCTGTTACAAGGAGTAGGGTTCTGTCCCCATTTCCTACTTTCTGCTAAACCAGACTCATCTTGTTTGTGTTTGGAGACAGGGACATGCTGACTTCACCTTGTGGCCTTGGCCTCCTGAGTGCTGAATGTGGGTATACACCACCCTGCCTAGGCAGTCTCCATATTAATGAATGATACGTTGTTCTTAAGACTATTACACCGCTGGGTTCTTTTTTATTATTTTTTTTTATGTGTGTGAGTGTTTTGCCTGCTTGTGTGTCTGTACCATGTCTGGCTGGTACCTGAGGAGGCCAGAAGAGGGCGTTGGATGTCCTAGGACTAGAGTTGCAGTTGTGAGCTACCCGGTGGGTGCTGGGAATCAAATCTGGATCCTCTGGAAGAGTGAGTGATTTATGCTGTTAGCTGCTGAGCCATCTGTTTCCTCAGCCCCTGTGATGTTGTTCATCTTGGTTTTCAGCCACAGACCTAGCTTCCTGGGACTCTGACCCTCTTTACCTCCCTGATGCCCCATTCTATCCAGCTGTTCTGGTTCTCCTGTCGCTGTGATAAAACACTGACCTAAAGCAAGTTGGGGAGGAAAGGGTTTATTTTGCTTACATTTCAGGTCACAGTTGAGGGAAGGTAGAGTAAGAACTTGAAGCCAGAACCAGGGAGGAACATTGCTTACTGGCTTGCTTTAGCTCACTTGCAGGCTTATACTTAGCAGACTTTGGTCCTCCCCCTCCCCCTTTTTTGAGACAAGGTCCTTATATAGCCCTAGCTATCCTGGAACTCTCTGTAGACCAGACTGGCCTTGATCTCACAGAGATCCTCCTTCCTCTGCCTTCCAGGTGCTGGGATCAAAGGCATGCGCCACGATCGCCCTGCTGACAAGTAGTTAGTTAAAACAAGGTGTAGACAGCCTGATGTGATGGCGCTCGCCTTTAATCCTAGCAGGTTGGAGGCAGAGGCAGGTGGATCTCTTGAGTTTGAGGCCAGCCAGGTCTACAAAGAGAGACCCTGTCTTAGGTGGGAAAAAAAGGTGACTAGGATACCCGTTATATCCCGTGACCCCAATTTTTAGTTAGGACAACAGAGCTTATACCACTGCCTTGAATATAGAATTCAAGCACTAGTACTGTATATGAATATATTTCCTTCTTCTCTGGCTATTCTTTCTATGTGGTTCTCCTTTCACAGGTGTTTTTGTTTTTTTAATCTCAAAGACAATTTTATTATTAGAGTTTAAGACAAACATGGTACAGGTAGTAGAAGCCCCATCAGCCACCAGGAGATAGAGAGTGTTGACAGAGGTTTCTGTCCCACCCAGTCCTGCAGTCATTCAGTCCCCAAAAAAAAACCCACACAGAAGTCTACATTATAAAATGGTCGGCCTAGTAGCTTGGGCTCCTTATTAACTTTTATAACTTATATTAGTCCATAATTCTTGTCTGTGTTAGCCATGTGGCTTGGTACCTTTATTGGTGAGACAGTCACATCTTGCTTTGCTCTGTGTCTGGGTGACAACTGCAGGCTGAGTCTTTTTTTCTTCCCAGAATTCTCCTGTTCTTGTTGCCCTGCCTCTACTTCCTGCCTGGTCACCCTGCCTTTATTTCCTGCGTGGCTACTGGCCAATCAGCATTTATTTAAAATACAATTTAATTTAATTTATTTTTTTTGTTTTTATTTATTATAAAATACAATTTAAAATATTGACCATTGTCCCACAGCAAGAGAGAAAGTCATGCCTCTTATTTTTTTTTCCTCCCCTGAGACAGGGTTTCTCTGTTGTTAGATTAAATGTCTTTTTGTCCCTCATACTGTTAGACCCCTTCTGTTTTGTTTATGTCCTTATTTTAGTGGACACATCCTTCATTAGCATCCAAAGCTCAGTCCTCACTTTTATCCCATATGTAATAGATGATTTGAATTTATGTAGAGTTTGAAAGTCATTTTTGTTCAGAGTATTGGGAGCATCTCGTGATCTTTTCATCTTTCTCTATTTTCTTTTTGATTTCACTTTCTCAGAAGTTTCTTGGCTTTTACCCTCCAATCCTTTTGTTTTCTGGCTAGGAGGTGGTGGTGCACACCTTTCATCTCAGCAATCGAGAGGCAGAGGCAGGCGTATCGCTGTGAGTTTGAGGCCAGCCTCAACAGGCATGGTCTACAGAGCGAGTTCCAGGACAGCCAGGACTGTTACACAGATAAACCCTATTTGGAAAAAAACAAAAACAAAAAAAAAAACCAAGAACAAAAAAAGTTTTGTTTCCTAAATTCTAACCCCTTTTCTGGCCCAGATCCTTAATGTATGTTTGCAGCCACTTATTTCACAGTCGATATTGTGTTTAAAGATCAAAAGATTAAAAAAAAAAAACCCAACCAAACAAACCTCCTTCCCTGCACTGTGTGCTTGCCTATGAAGTAGTAATGAAAATAATTTCATGGTTGGGATTACTATAACATGAACTGTGCTAAAGGCTCGGAGCATTAGGGCGGTTGACAGCCTTGGCCTAGTATTTTTCTCTTTGTTTTGCCCATCCATATTGGTTAATACAGGAGGTTTGCTTTGAAGGATTGCTGATCTGTGGTTGCCTCTTCGCTGTTAGGAAGCAGTTGGCAACCACTGTTGTGAAGCCCACTGCACACTGCTGCTGCTTACCTGGTTTGTTGTTCGCTGGCCCTTTGGGATGCTCCAAGAATTAATGCTTTTCTCTGGACTTATTTATTCTTCGAGGTAGCTTATTCCTTTAAGGAGCTGTTGCCTGGGATGCCTGGCGTTGGGCATCTCACCTCCGGGGTGCAGATTTCCATGAGGCCTCAGTTTCTGTCCTGTTTTTGTCCATTGTGGCCACAGTTGCTGGGTTATGTCAGCAGTCAAATGCTCTTGCACTGAGCTATACCCAGCACACAAACTGGGTTATTTTTTAAAGAGGAAACATCTCTTCCTGCCCGGAGGTCAGGGTCAGGAGCTAGAGGTCAGACAGGTGCTCTGCTTAACCTATGCCTGTCTGTGCTCCTCATTCAATCCTGTTGCTACAATCTTGGGGCTCCTGGAGTTCTGGGAAGCCCTGGGAGGAGCCTTGAGGGTGAACCGATTCTAGTTAGTCTTCCTGTAAGGTCAGTTTGGTTTGGACTCCTAGATTCCTGGGCTGTCTGTTACTCATCTGACCTCTTTCCACTTTCCAATAACTTCTAAAATCTGATCTGCTGCTACTTCCCTCCCTGTTTTCTTGTCCCTACTTTGCTTTTGTTTTCTGTGTTTTGTTTTGAGTCCTTCCATTGTCATGAAAGTGTGATCCTGGAAAGAAGAATAAAGAGAAGACCAGGTGATAAAGTGTCTTTTGAGTCTGAACTGCCTGTTAATATAACTTCAGCCCCTTGTGTTACTTTTGAGGGCCTGCCTTATTGCTTGGTTGGGCAAGAAACATTGGCCTTGAACATGCCAGTAGCCTCACCTCCATCTGCAGTCACCTTGGTTGCTTGGCCCTGAGCCACTCTGACAACCTTGCCTGCATTGCTGCCCTGCTCTGTTGTGAGGCCTACCCACGTGCCATCGGTTCTCGCTGCTCTTTCTTCAGAGAAGCTTTCTGGGTCAGTCCAGCTTGCACTCAGTCTTTTTTGCTTATTCCATGGAGATATGTGGATGTTTGCTAAGCCATTGGAGGGCTACAGTGAGTCGAACAATGCTCACAGGGCATTCGGCCGAACCTTCACTTAGAGATGGGGGATACGCTGCGGCAGGGTGGGGGTGTTGGACTCTAGCTTCCAAACACCGAGAAGAAGTCACCCCCAGAGACCATCTCACACACCACAGCCGATGCAAAAGCATGAGGATTTTATTAATTCTGTTATGACAGGGTCCCTCAGCATTCGGGAAGCCGAGAGACCTCGAATAGCTGGTACAGTCTACTTTTAAAGGGGCCACAGAAGCAAGGGGGATTGTTCTTTGACTATTCTGATTGGCTTATTCCAAAGGGCTATTACCAATAATTGACTGGAGAGCTTTTGCCAGATAAGATGAGGTAAGAGGTCATTTTGACCCCGTTTCCCAGGGGACCGAACCAAAACATACGTATATGGGTAATTGTTCAGGAACTGAGTACGTGCGAGTGTAGCTGTTAGGTCCTTGGTTCCCAGGGGAGGAGGGGAAGCACTATGGCACAGAGGCTGAGAGGATTCAGAATTGTCAAAAATGGCTTCAGGATTGTCTTAAAGTCTTACAAGGGAAGCCTCCAAGCGCCTCCGAGAGCCACATGTCAGGGGCCCCTGGGTTTCCCCACAGAACGGACAATGCTGTGAAGAATCACTGGAACTCCACCATCAAGAGGAAAGTAGACACACGAGGCTTCCCAAACGAGTCCAGAGACTGCAAACCTGTCTACCTGCTTTTGGAACTTGAGGACAAGGACCGTCACCAGAGTGCCCAGCCCATGGAAGGCCAGGTGAGTGGCCCCCTGTGGCTCAGGCTCTGGGTTTCATTCCAGGCTGGTTGTTGGCTTTACTCCCTGGTTTTCTTACCCTGTCTCCTCAATACCTTCCTCAGAGCCACTCACTCATTTCTGCTCCGGGGTCTGAGTGCGGCCTTCATGTTTCTAGAGCTTTCCTTGTGACAGTCTAGTCCTAGTTTGCTAGGACAGGAAAGCAGTCAGATAACATTTTGAGCAGAAGGTGTTCCAGGACAGTTAGGGCTACGTAGAGAAAACCTGTTTCGAAAATCCAAAAGAAGGTGTGTCTGCATACACGTTTCCCATGTCTAGAGCCCATGTGGAAGAGGTAAGAAAGAGGACAGCTTGTTCATGGTGCCTTCTTTTTTTTATTTTTCTTTCTTTCTTTTTGTCTTTGAGACAGGTATAGTAGGAAGCTGCTTCTTTGTTTCCTGGCCACCCAGATTCCCTAAATAACCATACGGAAACTGTATTAATTAAATCACTGCTTGGCCCATTAGCTCTAGCTTCTTATTGGCTAACTCTTATATTTTCTAGTGGGTCACTAAGGGTGATAGTGAGTAGAACTATTCCCTTTTCCACCTGCTGATTCAAAGCCTTCTCAAGAACCCTAGCTCTCCAGGCTGCTGCCATCTAATTGGTGCTGTTTGCAAAAGGCCATTCCGTGCTTCTGTCAGGCCAGATGCTTTAGGATGGTGGGGAATGTGGTAGGTGACATCAGCGGATTCCATGATATTGGACACACTGTCACACTTCTCTGGCCGTGACATGAGTTCCTTGTTCAGAAGCAATACTGTGTGGAATACCATGAGGGTAGATAAGGAGTTCTGTAAGTCCACAGATGATGGTTTTTGTTAGAAGCATAGCATGCAGGAAAGGCAAATGCTTAACTAGAACAGTGAGGACAGCATTCCCGTGGAGGGAAGTGGAGCTACCAGGCTGCTGACTGGTCACCCCAGGAAATGGAGCTTAGCATTGGTCTCTGCTCTTGGCAGATCTGGCACTCAGCAGCACCTATAGCCAGGTCAGCCTTGGCAAGTGGCAGTCCGTGTTGTCACAACCCCATCTCTGCTACCATGGCCTCTTTGTTCATGGACCCAGTGTGCAATGACAGAGATGGCTGGGGAAAGAGATTTGATTGTTCAAAGAGTGAGTCATTCTGTCTGCTTGATTATTGAACTCTTCCTCTGCTGAAATCCCCTTTTGATGAGCATTTACATGAGATGCATGTATCTTGGCAGTTCACCGTTTACAGGTATCTATCCACATTCTTCCCTAGATTTCTGTCTTACCAATTTTCCAGTCAGCTCTTTCCAAGTCTCTGACCATCCAGCCGATCCACTAGATGAATGAATCAACGTAAGTCGCGCATCTTGTCATCTTTTCCAGTTTGGCTATATTCTATTAAATCATTGGCCAAAAGTAGCTTCTCTATTAACCAATGCCAATAAAACATATTTACAACATATAGAAGGAAGCCCATATCAAACCAGACTCTAGTCATCTCTTTATCAGTCAACCAATCGTATAGCCCCGTGAGCCTCTAGGTGCATGCAGTAAACAGCATCATAATAGGAATAGAAACTGGAGGCATTTGGGCAACTTCTGCTTGTAAATTTGTTTGTACCTTTCAGACCCATGTGGGCCCAAATATACATAATACATACATACACACAGACAAAACTTTCATTTGACAATAAATTGCTGCTGTGTATGTCCTACTTTATGGCTTGGTAACACCCAGCTTGTGATGGGCAGCACAGGTTGCATGGTAACTTGGCCCATTGTTAAACGTTCAGCTTCCACTAAGGCCCAATAGCAGGCCAAGAGCTGTCTCTCAAAGGGACAATAATTATCTGCAGATAATGATAGAGCCTTGCTCCCAAATCCCTAAGGTCTCTAATGTGATTCACTTATAGGGGCTTAGCAAAGACTCCAGATAGCATTCTTATCTGCCACTGACACCTCAGGTAGCCATCAGGTCTGCTGGATCATGTGATCCAAGTGGTAGAGCAGTCTGCACAGCAGCCTGGACCTGTTGAAGAACCTTCTCCTGTTCCATGTCCCAGTCAAAGCTAGCAGCTTTCAGCGAGTCTCTGGGTATATGGGCCAGAGACCCAGGTGGGGAATGTGTCAGAGAGGCCCCCACTAAACTTGTTTCTTTCTTTGGCAGTATGAGGGGCCTGGTGCAATAACTTATCCTTTACCTTAAAAGGTGGCACTAATTTCTGTATGCCACCACCACACACACCACTAGATTTCTTAGAATTTCATTGAGTTAGAAAGCTTTTGAATTTTGTTTGGATTTATTTTCCATCTTGTTGACAAAGATTTCTGTCCTGCCAGGTCCTGCAACCGTTCAGTCCCTAAGAAACACACAGAGGCCTACATTAATTATAAACTGGTTGGCCTACTAGCTCAGGCTTCGGCTTCTTATTAACTCTTATATCTTAGCCATAATTCTTATCAGTGTTAGCCACATGGCTTGGTACCTTTTATCAGTGACACATTCTCATCTTGTTTCTTCTGCATCTGGGTGACTGCAGACTGACTCTTCTTCCAGAATTCTCCTGTTCTGGTTGCTCTGCCTATACTTCCTGCCTGGTTGCCCCACCTATACTTCCTGTCTGGCTACTGACCAATTAGCTTTTTATGTACTGACCTTTATGGTCATATGACGCCCCCCAGACAGGGTTTCTCTGTAGCTTTGGAGCCTGCCCTGGAACTAACTCTTGCAGACCAGACTGGCCTTGAACTCACAGAGATCTGCCTGCCTCTGCCTCCTGAGTGCTGGGATTAAAGGCGTGCACCACCACCACCTGGCCTGGTCATAGACTATTTGTCTATGTTGCCTATTACAATAACTATGACCATCTTGTCTTTGGTGATTCAGTGATGCCCCCTGACCCTGCTTCCTCAGGACCCAATTAAACCCATTGCTTTTAATTCATCCAGCTGAGCAGCAGCAACTCCAACCTTAAGGTCTGGCACAAGAAAAAGGATGACAACAAAGTTCTTTAATATGCTGGTGCCCCTTCACCATTTGCATCCTATAGGAGTAGTGAAGGATATGTCTTCTGGCTTTTCCCGTGGTGGAGGATTAGGTTTTACACATTGTACACACTCAAGTATTGCAATTTTCCTGAGCCTTAAAACCCCGTAAACACGAAGCTAGGGATGTCAGGTACCTCCAACTCCTTTTCAGTAGGCCATCTTCTGACAAATGTTCAACCAACCATTCAAACAACCCCTCCTTTAATTGTGAAGGTTCCCATATTAAACTTAGAATCTTCATCCAATGGACCTGTAGCAATAAACTCAGCCGGATCAAGTTTTATATTCCTTTCACTGTTATCCATACCCTTAAAATCCATTCCCACATACTCCCCAGACTTCTGCTGTAATAAAACTCTACTTAACAAACTCATTACATTCTTAAAATGGTATAGCATACCTTCTTGTAAACTATGCTTTCTCTCTTCTCTCTAGGAGTCTGCTTAGCCTTAGTATGACTATAGGTCTAGAGGCAACTATTGGTGGGCCCCAAGGGACATCATCAATATTGTCTTGCCTGGCATCTTCTTTTTTTTTTTTTTTAATATTTATTTATTATGTATACAATATTCTGTCTGTGTATATGCTTGAAGGCCAGAAGAGAGCACCAGACCCCATTACAGATGGTTGTGAGCCACCATGTGGTTGCTGGGAATTGAACTCAGGACCTTTGGAAGAGCAGGCAGTGCTCTTAACCACTGAACCATCTCTCCAGCCCTGCCTGGCATCTTCTTTAGGGAAAGTCACTGCTGGTTTAGCTGACAATTAGATGTTGGCAAATTGGAAAGCCTATTCAGATACTTTTAAAAATTCATTCTTTCCAGGCTGTGTTGGTACACACACCTTTAATCCCAGCACTTGGAAGGAAGATTTCTGTGAGTTCAAGGCCAGCCTGGTCTACAGAGCTAGTACCTTGGGCTGGAGAGATGGCTCAGTGGTTAAGAGCATTACCAGGACAGCTAGTGCTGTTTGTTACACAGATAAGTCCTGTCTTGAAAAACCAAAGAACAAAAAATTCATCCTCATACTTCTGTTGTTCTAGAACCATTTCTGATACCAAAAGCTGTAGTAGGGTTCTCTAGAGGAACAGAACTTAGAAGTCTGTCTATCTATAAGTATATAAAGAGGGTTATTAGAATGACTTACAGGCTGTGGTCCAGTCCAGCTAGTCCAACAATGGCTGTCTACCAACAGAAGGTCCAAGAATACAGTAGTTTTCAGGTCACAATGCTGGATATCATTTACAGCAGAATAAACTTGCCAGTGAGCGAGAGCAAGTAGGCAAAGAGCAAAAGTTTCCTCCTTCATGTCAGCAGAAGGTGTGGTCCAGATAAAGGGTTAAAAGTTATTCTACCCACTTCAAATTATTTCATTAAGAAAAATCCTTCACAGGTGTATCCAGATGTGTGGGTTTAGTTAATTCCAGATGTAGTCAAGTTGACAACTAAGAACAGCCATCACACTCCCAATAATTTGGTTTTTTTTACACTTGATCTTAACTATAAAAAGTCAAAAAACTGATTTATTTTTTAAAAATTGAGATTGCAGGGCCAGGCAGTTGTGACTCACGCCTTTAATCCCAGAGGCAGAGGCAGGCGGATCTCTGTAAATTCAAGGCCCTGTCTCAAAAAGATTGGAGACAAAAATGACAGTGTGAGCAGCCCCCTCCCCCATTTGTCTTGTGCTGTCTTGGTCTGAGATGGTTACTGACGGATATGACTGTCTTGTACCCCTCTTACTGCTTAGCAGAAACTTGCTTGTTTCAGCTCTACACCGTCCTGCTCGAGAGTTGCAGCACGTTTTTGCCTCTAATTCTTGGGGTTCCAACTTCTGGGAATCTGATCCCCTGATGTCA
Source organism: Microtus ochrogaster (assembly GCF_000317375.1). Taxonomy (NCBI): domain Eukaryota; kingdom Metazoa; phylum Chordata; class Mammalia; order Rodentia; family Cricetidae; genus Microtus; species Microtus ochrogaster. The sequence goes on along the minus strand of NC_022033.1, from coordinate 15,418,355 downwards.
GATGCAGCTTTGTAGAGGGACAAGATATGAAATTGAAATTACAGAGAAAGATGGAAGAACGTGTAAGGGCGTCTCTGGTCCTAGCTCCCTGGAGGTTCCCTCACCAAGGAAGTCTGCTTCTGGCAGTTTCTTGCATGTCTAAGCAGTATGCTTTCAACTTGAGATTTCTGAGGGAAAGAAAGAATATTCACCAAGGGAGGCCAGAGCATGAGGGGACGTGGTGCCGCTAAAGACCCTGCTCTGCTGGGAGTCAGTTTATTGGCACACCTTTCTTCCTTTGACACTGGAGTGTTGTCGGAAGTGCTGGCCTTGCTGGGGTGGGGTGAGCCCCACAGGGTCCAGAGCATAGATCAGCTCAGCCTTTGTCTCATTCGTTCCTCTCCAGATGCGTTTTTTTTTGGTTTGCTTTTGTTTTCATTTTTTAAAATAATTTATATTTTATGTGCACTGATGTTGTTTTGCCTGTATGTATGTCTGTGTGAGGGTGTTGGATCCTAAAGTTACAGACAATTGTGAACTGTCATGTGGATGCTGGAAACAACCTGGGTCCTCTGGAAGAACAGTCAGTGCCCTTAACCCCTGAACCACCCCTTTAGCCCCTTATTTTCGGTTTTTTATTACGTTTGTTGATCTTGTGCATGTGTGTTGGGGACAGGGTGTGCATACCACTGTGCAGGTAGAGGTGAAGAACAACTTGCAATTCTCTCCTACCATGGATCCCAACAATCGAACACAGATCAAGTGCCAGCCCAGCATTTGCTTTGTGAGCAGGTCTCATGTAGCCTAGCCTAGCCTTGAATTTGTGGGAATTGTGAGCAGGGCTCATTTACTAGGTTCTGTTTTCAGAATTATTCCTGTGAAGGATTTTCCTCAATTTCTTTTTCTTTTTTTTTTTTTTTTGGTCACAGTGTTGGGATAAACATCCAGAAGCATTTCAGGGCTAGCACTAGGAGTTTCCATGTGTGCTTGGGATTGGTTCCATTCCTGTCCCATTCCCAAAGAGCCTTGCCCGTGCCAGATAAGCACCCTCCCACAGACCTGCAGCTCCAAGGCTTAGCTCATTTTTCCCATTTGCCAGGCTTGCATTAACTTACTATATTACTTAGTGTGTCCATTAGGATATACTTTATCTAGGGCTAGCCCACACCTGTAGTCTCAGCACCCTGGAGACTGAGACTGGTTGGTCTAGTTAGAGACTTACAAGCCAACTGAGACTGCATAGAAATCCTGCCTCGAAAAAGAAAGAAAAACTGGGAGTTACTACATTTTTATCCCCCGAATATTCTGTGCTTCAGCTTGTATTTCCCAAAATAAGGGCATTCACTTATGCTCGGTATATCTGTTTCTTTCTCTTTCTTCTTCCTTCTTTTGTATTTTAAGATATGTCTGTTTCTAATTCAGGGACTTCCACATTGATTCTGAGCCTTGTGGTGGTAACGATTTGTTTTTGTTTGCTTGCTTTAAAAAATAACTTTAACAAACAAGTGAGTATGTGTGGCCGGGCATGGTGGTCCACACTTTTAATCCCAGCATTCAGGAAGCAGAGTCAGGCAGTCTCCATGTGGGCTGTTACACAGACCCCAGAAACCTGGTTTTGGACAAATGTGTGTCCATAATGGATTGCTTTCTTTACTTGCTTTAAAGACATTTTTGTTGCTTTAAAAACTGTGTGTCTGTGTGTGCAAGTACCATGATGTGTGTGTGTGTGTGTGTGTGTGAAGTCAGGATAGCGTCTGTTTTCTCTACCATGTGGCTCTTATGGGTCAAACTCATGTTGTCTGCCCAGCTGCAGGCACCTTTACCTGCCGAGCCATCTCTATAGCCCACGCTGTTGTGGAATTCACTGTGTAACTTGTGGTTATTTCGCCTTGGCCTTTCAAGTTCTGGAATGATAAGTGCTGCCATGCCCAGCATTGTTTCAGGACCCCTCTCTTCTGTGTAGTTCATGTTCTGCTTTTCCTGTGACTAGTCCAGGATTAGTTATTTTTCCGTAAGTCTCATTAGCCTATGTCATACTGATATTTTTCAAATACGCAGTACAATTGGGATGTTTTGCAATTTCTGGTCATCTGAGCTTCCTTTATCTTTGATTTGGGTTATGTGTTTTTAGATAGAAACTTACAGCATTGTCTATTTCAACGAAAATGTACTGTGTGCCCTTGGATCTGACAGGGAAGTCTTATGGCTGGCTGGCCGCTGGCGCCCTCTGCTGTGAAGGAAGAGGAGAGCAGTGAGGAGGAGGCCGCAGCAGCTGCTGCTTGTGCTAAACAGGAACATGAGCCTGTGCCTGCTGATCTGGGCGAAGTGCACACCCCAGAGCCCCTGGAGCCCCTCAAGCGTGAATATCAAGAGGACTCCCCCTCGTCAGAAACGAGCCTGCCCTACAAATGGGTGGTGGAGGCGGCAAACCTCCTCATCCCTGCTGTGGGGTCCAGCCTCTCGGAAGCCCTGGACTTGATTGAGTCGGTATGTTGGCCCCAACACTTCTCTTGTGAACTTGCCTTTTTTCCCTCCACCACTCTCCTTGCATTTATTGATTGATGGAGGTTGCACAGCCCTGACCAGGCTGGGGACACTAGTGAGGTCATTGCAGTCCTTGCCCTACAGCATGGAATGGGATGGAAAGTATTCTTAGAGAGGGTGCCGAATTGGTCTCGCTGGAGAGGGGCCTGGAAGTGCCAGGAGTTACGACTGCTCAGCCAGTGGGTTTGGCTGCTCACCCCTAGGCCACGCTATGATTACTGCCCTAGGTGTCATAGGTTGTGCTCCTTGTGTGGAGACAAACAAATACCTGTTTACCCCAGGTATGGCACCAAGGACAGACCGATCCCACACAGCTCTAGCAGGTGATGCCTAGAGGATTGTGGGTATGCCGTAACTCCACAAGACGGCTGCATCACTAGTAAGCTGACCAGCATGAGGGACAGACTCACAGGCAGTATCCCTGAGGCGCCCAGATAGTATGCAGCCCTCGGGCAGAGTCTCTTCACCAGCAGTTATTTACAGCTCTGTAACTGTGGGGAGGGGCCTTGCGGCTCTTGTAACTTTCCTCTAGGAGGGAATGTGTCATTTCTGAGAAAATAGCTAAACAGTGACATTGCCTGAGAGCTTGTGGCTGGGGCCACCCTTTTGATGTGATAGCCAGCTTCAGGCTATATCAGCTAGGAGTTGAGTCCTGACTGACTCAGACCTCAGACTCTCTACCGGGAGTGGTGAAGATCAGGGAAAGAATCTATAAAACCATTGTCCATCCCATCCAGCATCCTCCCCAGGCATTCTTACAGGATATGCTTCCTAGCTCCAAGATGCCATCAGTTTCCTGGACCTCTGATCTCTGAGAGATCAGGATCTGAGGTCAACCTAGCTACAAGCTAGTTTCTACTCTCAGGAATAAGCTGCCTCTGGCTCCAGCAAGTCCCAAGAACCACAGCGTGCAAGGATCAAAGTGGAACCTTCTGTTTCTAGACGCCTTTGGGTAAAGATGAGGACTGGTGATTCTCATATACTCTTTTGAGCTTAGCATGGGCTCTTTAATGTGATAGCAAGAAAGGGAGCCAGTGAGATGGCTCAGCAGATAGAGGTACTTGCCGCCAAGCCCAACCATCTGAGTTCAATCCAGAGGACCCACGTGGCAGAAAGAGAGGACTAACTCTTTCAAGTTGTCCTTGACACTCGCGTATAAATAAATGCAATGAATTAATAAGAAAAAAAGTCATGCTTTCTAGCAGGTTGCTAAGGGATTGTAAAGCTGTTGATTGGCAAGCATTCTGTTCAAGCTTCAGTATAATACATAGAGCATTGAGGAAATGAATGTAAGTGGTAATGACTGATCCCCAGGGATAAGGATCCCATTTTGACATTGGTATATTTTCATGCAATGAATGAAGTTAGGACTTTCTACCCTCCCTTTCTGGCAGGACCCTGATGCTTGGTGTGACTTGAGTAAATTTGATCTTCCTGAAGAACCATCTGCTGAGGGTAGTGTCAACAGCAGTCCAGTGCAACCGCAGACATCACAGCGGCAAGAACAGGCACTGTCATCCCACGAGACTGCCACACCGGGGCCCAGCATGACTGAGTATCGGCTCGATGGCCACACTATTTCAGACCTGAGCCGGAGCAGCCGGGGGGAGCTGATCCCCATTTCCCCGAGCACTGAGGTTGGAGGCTCAGGCATTGGCACACCACCTTCAGTGCTCAAGCGACAGAAGAAACGGCGTGTGGCCCTGTCACCTGTCACAGAAAACAGTGCCAGCCTGTCCTTCCTGGACTCTTGTAACAGTCTTACCCCGAAGAGCACACCTGTCAAAACCCTTCCGTTCTCTCCTTCCCAGGTGCGTGGGTCCCTCTGACTGCCTTGATTGCATAGATAAAACACCTAGTACCCCAGTGGGGTCTGGCACAGTACACATTGGATAATCAGTATTCACTGAGTATCTCCCTGTGCTCAGTGCTAGGGACTCAGTGCTAGGTGATCAAAACCAGACCTGGCCCTGCCCTGGTGAAGCTTCCACTCTGCGTTATAAAAGATCCAGATAGGGGATAAAGTGAAGTGCTGCCGGGAATGAAGCTAGTAAGGATTTAGTCACTTGTCCTGTTGCTGCATTTCATCAGAATACTCGGTGAAGCAACTGAGGAAAGGACAGCTTTAGGACGCCATGGCAGCAGGAGCTGTAGCCTCTAGGGAGGCGGAATGATGGCGTTCAACTCCCTTTTCCCTTGCTATTCAGTCCAAGTTCCCAGCCTGTGGACTGGCACTGCCCGCGGTAGGGTGTGTTGTCCCCATTTCATTTAACCTAGTCTAGAAGAATCCCAGAGGTTTGTTCCCATGGTGATTGCAAACACCATCAAGTTGATAACTATGGATCCGGGGGGACTTTCAGGGATAGAGGAATTTCTTGTATTGAGAATGCTATAGGACCTGACTGGGTAATACAGGAAAGACAGAAGGGCTGAGTCATATTTGTTGGAAGTCTTTGCTGGTGTCCTACAGGTCAGGACAAGATCCTCAACCTCACAGAACAGACATGGGGAATGCTGTCTAAGGGTCTATTCCTGTCCGTCAAAGGCTTCATCTTGTCACATGTTCTAACTCTTCCCTGACAGTTTCTGAACTTCTGGAACAAGCAGGATACCCTGGAGCTAGAGAGCCCTTCACTGACGTCCACTCCAGTGTGCAGCCAGAAGGTGGTGGTGACCACACCCTTGCACAGGGATAAGACACCCCTACATCAGAAGTATCCATCGTGAGTGCCGCACTGACACCTGTCCACCTGGACAACAGGGTGGCGCTCTCATCCTGGGGTGTCAACCTCTTGGTCCTTGTCTGAATAGCCTGTTCTTTTTCCTTCTTTTCCCCTTTTATTTTTTTTAACTTGATAGTCCTGGATCTCAGAAACAGTGTTGCGCCACACACACACACACACACACACACACACACACACACACCAAACAAACAAACAAACAAACAAACAAACAAAAAACCAAATATTTTCCCTCCTTTGATAAGCATCAAGTATGGATCAGAGGTGTTTGAACCAAAAGTGCCCCTGGGCTCTGTGTGCCTCAGGAGCCAAGAGCTCTGCAATTGTGTCTGTCCTCAGCCTGCTGTGAGGGAGGGCTTTTATGGTATGCCCACTCCCTCTTGTGGCATGATGGGATTCCAGGTGGATGAGGGTTGCTTTCTTGCTCTTTCTTTCTTTCATTGGTTTGGCAGCAGAGGCATTACAGTCTGTTCAAGGAACTGGTTCAGGAATTTTGCACAAGGTAATGATGACTTTTCAAAAGCAATTTATTAAAATCCATTGGTTAGAAATCACTCAATGTAATAATGATAGTCTTGTGAGAAGTAATTCTTGCATTCAAATGAGAACCTGGAATTTCCATCTGAGCCCTTTAACAGGGATGCTGAACTATGGCAGGCCTGGCCTTTTCCTTCTGTGGTTAGAGACCTGTGTTGTAGAATTTACTGCTGTATAATTTTGTATTTCTGTATTTTACATTTTGTTTTATGGTACAGCTGAGTGGGTCTTTTTGCTGGGTGGTGGTGAGGCCCTGGCGCCGCCTTTAATCCTAGCACTTGGGTGGCCTCCCGGTGGACCTCCGAGTTCAAGGCCAGCCTGGTCT
>NC_022033.1:15393657-15411948 GCF_000317375.1 Microtus ochrogaster | reverse complement strand
CACTGTACGCAGCTCATGTGACTGCTAGGCATTGCCTGGGTGTCCTCTTCCTGTTTTGTGTTTGAGAGATAGATAGCTAACTGGAATAGCCATGGACTCAGGGATTACTTTCCCCAGTTGCCCAGTGTCACAAGTCCCCCTCACACAACTGTTCATCTATCTGGCTTCTGTTGGTGAGTGGGTGTATCTGATTCTTGCTGTTCTGATTTGACCAGAGGTGGAAAACCCGCTTTATCTTTAAATGCAGATACTATCACAAATTCTTTTGATATTCTTATCTCTTTCAAAGATTCTTAGCAAGACATTCTAGACTTAAATTTCCAAATTGGAGTTTGGTTGCCAAAAGCTTTATTTCATGCATCCTGTATTTGGGGGTGTGCAGTTGTTTGAGAAAGGCCCTTGTGTGTCTTACACTGGTCTCAGACACAGTATGTAGCTGAGGCTGACCTTGATTTACTATCTTCCTACTTCTGCCTCCCCAAGAGCTGGTGTCACAGGTACGGTCACTACTGTGCCCAGAACTTTTTCCTTCATGTCACAGAGGTTGTGGCTTAGTAGAAGGAATGGTTTACTAACAACGGATATTGGTGTTCTCAGCTTACAGTGGAATAGACCCAACGCTAGTTTAAAATGCCCTACATGGAGGCTGTGATAGAGCCAGTGATGAAGTGTGTGTTTACCGTGCAGCAGGGGGAGGAGAAAAGTGGAAAATGCCTTGAGTGTTACAGGACTAGAGATGAGTCACTGGTTAAGAGCACTGGCTGCTCTTGCAAAGGGTTCTGATTCAATTTCCAGTACATACATGGTGACTCACAGCCATTTATTTGTAAGTCCAGTTGTAGGAGATCTAATGCCCTTCTCTGAGTTCCTCATGCTTCTACACTCAAGTGGTGTACATAATTAAACTCAGACATGCATGCATGTGCATGCACACACACACGAAATTTAAGAAAAGAAAAAAATCCATTTAGTAGATAACTTCCAGAAAATAGTTTAGCCTCTCCTGCCTTAAATGTATTCCATTGCTAACCCTGCAGTTGAGAAACTCTAGTGCAAAGCCTAGTACAAGAGACTGCTTTGCTAATTTATACTGTACAGAAAGCGAGAAGCACGATGTTGTTGGTGTGTGCTGTGCTTTAATTGTAAATTAGGGACTGTCTAATCAGCACACATCAAGGTATGGTGGTCCTTATTGGTAGTAGACGCTGGTCTCTGAAGGGAAAGTTGCCCTGGCCTGAGGGGTGGCACACTGGTTCCACTATAGCCAGAGATCAGGGACGGCCCCTTGGAAGCACAGCTGAACTGAGAAGGGAACTGCCGGAGCTCGATGGTGGAGGCATGCCTTTGTGTAAGGAGCAGCATGGCCCCTGAGTTGTGAGCAGGTGGAGAACATGGAAGAACTGTAGATGTGTTCTTTCCGCATTTCTGCCCCCACCACGATGATCTGAGAGAACCAGTGGAGATTGTGTCTGTCTTGTACCTAGTACCACATGCTTTCTATAGAGAGGACACATAGGGTTGTGGGCTTGCTTCCCAGGCCTGAAATATGACTGCAGGTCCGCCTTGTATCTGGGAAGTCCCCAGACTGTACTTCGATGGGCAGCACTCTCCATCATTCTCATGGTCTCCTCCCCCTTCTTTCCTTCTTCTAGGTCCCTGACCTAGACTTGTGCAGGAAGTCAGGCAGGCACTGTTGAACCAATGTGATAGGAAAGAGTGTCCGGGGGGAGTTGGGGATCCTGGTCATGACTGGGAAAGCGGGAGTTCACTCTTTAATTTGGCTGAGCCTCCTCTGGCCCCTGGCAGGTTTGTAACCCCAGATCAGAAGTACTCCATGGACAACACTCCCCACACGCCAACCCCGTTCAAGAATGCCCTGGAGAAGTACGGACCACTGAAGCCCCTGGTATGTGCCATGGTTGCTGTGACTCTGTGTGGGGTGCATTCATCTGACATGGGCGATGAGCCCCTTTCTCTCTGAGGGCTCCATAGTCTTCTCACAAGGTACAGTTCCTACTTGTTTGCATTTCCTGAGTGCCTTCAGTGTGCCAGACAGGCAGAAACTGGCTGACGGTAGAGTTGGTGGTATCTTGGTGAAACTGTGTAAAACAGGGGATGTGGACATTAAAACACATGCCACCTAAATACCTACAGATTTTCTTACTGTAAAGAAAAGGGCCAAGACATACATAGTGACACTTACCTGTAATACCTGTTCTTGGCAGGTGGAGGAGACAGACAGATCAAAAAAGTTCAGCTACCTAGAAAGTTTGAGGCTAGCCTGAGCCACATGAGACCCTATTTAAAAGGTGGGGGTGGAAGCCAGGTATGGTGGTCCCTGCCTTTAATCTAGCACGCAGGATGCTGAGGCAAAGCTATTGTGAGCCAGTCTGCACTACATGGGGAGGAGAGAAGGAAAGCCTCAGCAAAGATGAAGGTTATCTCATTGATTCTTGGTCAAGTGGGGCTTCTAGAACTGAGTACTAGTTAATACTGTCCCTACTGGGTTAGAAAGGCTGTCTGTTGAACTAGGTCCCCCTTCAAGGCTTGTTCTTGGTGGCTGTAGGTGAGTAGACAATGCTGGCTCTTTGTATGACATTTGAAGTGTCACTATGAGTGTTCACTGTCTCTCCAAGTCTTTGCTACCTGAGGGTAGAGAGGTTTCTTGGAGCTTCTGCACCTGAGCAATGGAAACAAGACCCATAATGTCCCAGTTAGTGTGGAACAAGGACAGAAGGAACCATAGCTTTTGCCTATGAAGCCCAATGTCTTGGGTTTTTATTGCTGTGGTAAAATGCTGACCAAAAGTAACCTCAGGGAGATAATGCTTATTTCAGCCTACAGTGGTAAGTCAGGGCAGGAGCTGGTGCAGTTGCTGAAGGGGGAGTGCTTGCTTGCTCCTCATGACTTGCTCAATTACTTTCTGATACACCCCAGGACTACAATGGGGCCCTCCCACGTCAATTAAGAATATACCCTCAGAGGTTTGCCTCCAGCCCATTTTGGTTGGAAACCTTTTCTCAGGTCTCCTCCTCTCAGATGACTCCAGTTTGTATCAAGTTAATGGAAAACTAACACTATCAGGACTGTTCTTGAACTTGTCCAGGCTGATTTCTCCTGTCTTGACCAACATCACAGTGCTGAGGTTATTATAGACAGGTGTTGTCTGAAATCCCAGGGTTCTAGTGGTGCTTCTGCATTGACCCTTGAGGATCTGGGACTTCAAAGAAGACCGGGCTCAAGGATCTGGATTATAATAACTGCTGCAGCCCGAGTCAGGTTCTTGATACGTATGAGCCTGAGTTTCTGCTCTGTAGACATGAAAATTGCTGCACAGGGCTATGTGGAGCTGTAAAGACATGTAGGTCATCAGGGTCAAGGTCTTTGTCCAGCTGTCTAAGGCAGGACCACTAGGTTATGAGCAATTCATGTGAGGTCAGTGTCCTGGTGTAGGCTTCCTTTGCTTGCCTAGAACCGTCCACCTCTCTTAGACCTGCACAGCCTGAATGGGCCTCATGTGGGTCACGCTTGCATCTGTCCACAGCCTCAGACTCCACACCTGGAAGAGGACTTGAAGGAAGTGCTACGTTCTGAGGCTGGCATTGAGCTCATTATTGAGGATGATGTGAGGCCTGAGAAGCAGAAAAGAAAGCCTGGGGTGAGTGACTTGAGGACTCTTACTGCCTGGGCAGCTGGCCTAGAAAGTCAGCCCCGAGGGCAGGGGACCTGTGAAGTGCCTTACCGAGGGAGTGCACCTTTCAGAGAGCCCTGGCCTCTTCCTGAGTCCTCCTGAAATTTGACTGATACACCCTTCTGAAGTGGGTTGGACCAGGGGGTGCCGAGTTGCAGTAGTGGTCAAGTGAGACTTACAGAGGCAGGCGAGCAGCACACACCCTCACGGCCATGTGAATTCATGTGGGATGAGGGAATAGAGGGGGACAGATTCCAAATGTTCCTTTCAGATGGTAGAGTGAGTTAGGAAGAGGGTCAGAATGGGTACCTCAGCCATGAAGGCAGTGTGTGGGGGTTTCTGTCGGGTGAGGTGGGATTCACAGGGTCACATGATGAGATACCAGTCGAGGTCTGCTTCCTTCCCATTACACTGGCTGGCTACTCTTGTTGCCACAGATCTCTTTGCTTTTGTGTTCTTCCCTAGACTGCTCTCCCTAGGGGGAGATGATGGAGCTAGGCAGTGAGGCTGGGAAGGGTCCACAGTGTCTGGTGGGGTAAGGACCACCTGGGTCAGAGTCTGTCTGGCCAAGGTCTCCTGGTCTTCCCATATCCCTAGAGCAAGAACTGCTAGCTCTCTATGCCTTGATTACACACACTCTCAAGTCCTGATTCAATGACTGTGGTCACTGAGGCATTGACCATGGGAAACCTGACTACTCACACCACCCATCCTCTTCTTCCCTAACCCTCAGCTGCGGCGAAGCCCTATAAAGAAAGTTCGAAAGTCTCTCGCTCTTGACATTGTGGATGAAGATGGAAAGCTGATGTCTACACTTCCCAAAACTCTGTCCTTGGTAAGGAGGTGACAGTAACCACCTGCTTCACGGGTCCTCGGGAACCTTCTGCCTTTGGAGCTGTCTGGTCATGGAGAGGACTCTCTAGATGGGGTGGGTTTCTGGTTCTCCGGTTAGGCCCAGTGTTGGGAAGATTGGCAGGAGATGGCAGGTCTGGACACCCAGCCTGAGCTTTACTGAGAGTCCTGATGTGTCTTTCCTAGGTTTGACTTGGCAAAAGTTATATTGCTAGAACATTTTAGGCCCCCAGCACCACCCTGCCCACTGAGTGTCAACCACATGGGCCCCAAGCCCAGCTGGGTGGTTGAGGCACTTTAACCCTGAGCAACTGCTATCTGGCCATAGACCAGCCTTGCTCTTCTGGGCATAGAAGTCACTGCCTTTAAGAGTCCAGGTGTTGTGCTACTGCTGGTCCCTCGGAGCTGATGGGATGTGGCCTAGTGTATAAATTGATGATATGGCAGTTCTGCTGTATGGTTAAGGGGAAGATTTTTTATTTTGGATGTGAGAGAACAGCCAGAAACATCTGGAAGAATCCAGAGCAGAGAAAGAATAGGCTGAACATAAACAGCAGACTAGACATGACCAGGGCTATCTGCAAGAGAGAGGAGGATAGCACGGGATAGAGAACAGAGAAAACAGCACGAGTGACAGGGTTATAAGGAAAATGAGTGGCTGCCAGGAGGGAACTGGGATTTTGGGGTAAGGGAGGAGATGAGAAGGGCTAGGATGCTGGCTTGGGCTTTGAAATGAGTAACAGGTACTTGTGATAGGGAAGGAGCCTAGAGACCAGATAAGCTTTGATATATGTTCCCGTGGAGGGGAACCGGCTTCACGGGTTCCTGAGAAATGTTGGCTTTTATCTATCTGCCAGAAATCCTCCTATCTAGGTCTAGGTTGAGCTCATTTCTGATGATTGGACAGCCTTTTGGAGTTGGGGGGATTGCAGTTTTCCTTTGGGCCTGACATCTGGCAGTGATGGGTGGGAACATGAATGAAGGAGATGAATTGCTAAACAGATCTTAGAGGTAGGACTGTTGTCCTTCTAGAAAAACCTTTTTCCAGGGAGCCCTGCCCAGTGGGGGACTTGCTCCCTTCAGTCAGACCTTCGGCTGCCTCCAGAGGCACCTACTTTGTTTGGTTTTAAGCAATGCTGGGGGTTGAACCCACTCTGCTCTAGGGAATAATAAGCCTGTGGTCTTGACTCCTGGGCCCCTCGCCCCAAGTGGAACATAAGGACAGCAAGCCAGTGAGCAGAGCAGGGCTGCTTTATGGGTCCATGGCACATTCCACTTGATGCTTAGGGGTTTTTTTCTGAACCAGGAAGCCTGAAGTACTGTGTCGGACCTCATGTGACAGGAGCTGGCATTGCTGGGCTCCGAAATGATCAGTTCATAGATACTCCTCTAAGTAAAAAGATTAAGGGAATATGTTTGAACTCCTTATCTGAAAGGGAACGGAGGCTTAGAGGGTGGACACCCTGCTCCAAATCTTAGCAGGGTGGGGATGCTGGGATACCAGGTTGTGTTTCTGTTTTGTTTTCCCCTGGCAAAGATCTTGTGGCAAAGTGGTGACTAACTTGGTTTTGATTTCAGCCAACAAGTGTCCCATCCAGCTCCTCTAGCTTCACCCTGCCAGGTATCAAAGAGGATAACAACCTGCTCAACCAGGGGTTCCTTCAGGCCAAACCTGAGAAAGTGGTGGCCACTCAGAAGCCCCGGAGCCATATTCCAGCCCCTGCCCCTGTGAGTGCTTGCTGTAAACAGGTCCTGCTACCCTTTTGCCCCGGGGCCTGACTGTTTTACTGCATTCCTGTGTCTCTGCCTGATTAACTGCTACTTCCTATGGGAAGCCGTGCCTGACCTCACCTGAAGAGATGCATCTAGCTCCATTTCCTTCCTGAGGCTTGGACTTAACCTGCCACTGGGTCATTATCTGTATTTGGCTTGCTTAGTGCTGACCTGGGTCATTGCATCCCAGTGTCCTCATCTGTTCTGCTGTGGCTTCTCCTGAGGCCAGCAGATGCTGCACACTTTTTCCTGTCTCAGCCTCCTGCTGTACTATTAAGCCCACAGATGAGGCGTGACTTCCCCAGAACCACCAAAGAAAATGGAGGGAGCATAAACTGGCTTCCAGTATCCAGAGAGAGGGCCCTAGAAATGTCCCCACCCTTACTACCCAGGACTACCAGGGTTTGTTATTGAGCTAACTCTCTCACTTACCAGATGACCAGCGCCTGGAAGATGGTGGCCTGTGGAGGCACCAAAGACCAGCTCTTCATGCAAGAGAAAGCCCGGCAGCTCCTGGGCCGCCTGAAGCCCAGCCACACATCTCGGACCCTCATTCTGTCCTGAAGGGGCTTGGAGGGCACAGACCTGTTCTCATGTTTACAGGGGCTAGGGTGGGGGGTGAGGTTTGCTTTGAAATCACATTCAGGTGATCAGCTTCAGGAAGTCACCTGCTGCCAGCCCCTCAGACTACTCAGGTGGCAGCAGAAGTAACACACACTATATCCTGTCCCCAGGTCTATCTTTGGGAAGTTAGTTCCTGGTGCTAAAAGAACAAAATCCTACTCCTGGGCCTATCTGTTCTGTCCCCAATGCCACTAGGAACCCCGTTAGCTTCTCCCAAGCTCTCATCAGGACCGGCTTCATCTCAGACCCCTGCTTAGGATAGGGGACATGGCTAGGAGTGTTCCTTTTTTCATCCCCTTTTGGTCCATTCTCTCCACAATAAAGTATCCTTCTCCCTGTGTAGCCCTGACTCTGCCTTCTGGGCCTTGCTTGAAGTGCCTTAGTGGCTGTCTTCTGACATGTAGGTATGTGGACCTCTGTCCTCAGAACTTGGCCTGTGGAAAGCTCTGCAAATCTCCTAGGAACTCTTGGCGGGGTTAAAGCTGGGCATGGGTGAGAGGCTCTTGGAAGGTGGAAAGGACTGGGAGAACCATCCAACTCTGGTGGCCAGTGTGCAGAAAGAGGGCTACCTAGCTCTGGAGCTCTATGTCTGAGGTTGTGGGAACAATTGCTCAGGCTGTTCACTCCCTTGGTTAGGGTCAGTGGATGGAGTATGGCCTATAGCTGGTGAGCTTGAAGAGAGAGATGCTGAGCCTTATGTTTAGATCAGGAAGTTCAGTATTTTGCATGAGTGTCTTTGGATTGGAGGTTGGATGAACCTCTGAGAGGCCTATACCGAGTCCAGGTTGCAGAGAAGACTAGAGGCAGATCCTTTCTGATAAGGCAAGAGATACTATCTCAAGACACACCTGAGCCAGTGCTCCAGAGTTCAGACACTTCCCTGCTCTTATGCAAGGAATGATGGGGGCCGGCTCTGCTCTTCCCATACTGCCTCTACAGCCTGTGCCTGAGCCCCATGCTCAGGTAGGTTCTGTCTGCCTCACCCCTGTGCTTGTTCGTGCTTTTCTCACTACTAGGACCAAGAAGGGACTTATGGGGGTGGGGGGAAGCTACATTGGCTCCTGGTCAGTGCTAGCGAAGGTGTGATGGCAGAAACGAGGCTACTGTGAAGCAGAGGATGAAGGTTGCTAGTGCTTACCAGGCTTCAGTCAGTCTGGGCTCTTCAGTGGGTGCTGCCACCGGCATGTAGGGTGGGTCTTTCCCTTTAAATCCCTGGAATTTCCTCAGGCACACCCAAGCCAACAATGAAGAGTGTCTCTGCCTTTCTCTCTTTTCCTCTGCCATAAAAGGCTGTCAGCTTCCTTGGGGAAGAGGCCTGCACTGCCTTGTTTCCAGAGGTTCCCACCAAGATCAAGAGTATTGTGGCTGTCTGCTGCTGGCTGGAGATGCAGGTTCTTGGGTCCAAAGACCTTAGAGAGGAGCCCAGGCCCCTGGAAGTCCTTGTTTATGCTGATGAGCTGGTCTAAGAGACCCCACCCAATGCCCTTTCCTACCTCTGGCTTTTTTTTTTTTTTTTACTAAAATGTAATGAGAAAAATTTATTAAATGAGAAAAAATTAAATTATTTTTATTTTGTGTTCCAACCAGTTTTCCCTCCTTCCTTCCCCCCCTTACCTTCTCCCCCTCCCCCATCCACTCCTGTCTCCATTCAGAAAGGGGCAGGCCTCCCATAGGAGTCAACAAAGCATAGCAGCACATCAAGTTCAGGCAGGACCAACCGAGCTCTTCCCCATGCATCAAGGTTGGGTGAGGCGACCTAGCATGGGGAGAAGGGTCTCAATATGCACCAAGGACAGGTCCTGATCCCACTGTTAGGAGCCCCACAAAGAGACCAAGCTACACAACTCTCACACACATGCAAATCCTACCTCTGGTCTTATTCTCAGGAATTCTACAAAGGGAGAGCCCACGGGGGATGGGGAGTACCTAGTTCTGCTTGTTGAAGGGAGCCAGCTGGAGGTGAGGCCTTTTGGGCCTTTATCGATTAGATCCCACTCCTCCTCTTCCCCCCCCCCCCATTGGTATTTCCTAATGTGATGAGCTCGGTGCTGGGAGCAAAATGTGAACATTAAGTAGGAACAGTCTCAGAGTTGGGCAGGGGTCAGCCAACAAGATCCAAATGGTGGCCTGTATATAACATGGCCCCAAGGTAAAGGTGACTGAGGCATCCTGGGATGCAAGGGTCACTTGGGACTCTGGGAAAATCTAAAGGAGACAAGATTCCTGCTATCACTGAGACTCAAGGGAGTGCGCTAAACTACCCAAACCAGCTGGTTATAGACTTTGAGGAAGCAAGCAATTCATATACCAATTGGAGGTCGTTTGTCATATAGCAGGTGCAGTCTCCCAGTTCTTTGGAGACAGGGCGAGGACTGAAGTAGGCCTAGGCAACAGCAGATGGCTGGAATCTGGATTTGGGCCAGCCTGCAATGAGGGAGAGTGTCTGTCGGTGAGACTTGGAAGACTGGCATGGATGGCTGAACAATGCTGTGACGGCTAGCATTGATGCAGAGCTTCCCTGATCTCAGTTTGCTGAGCCACTCAGTCCTTTATAGTCAGGACTATAGATCCTCTACTGCCCTGCTGACAACGGCTGATGGGAACTTCCCATCTGGTGACAGAACGGATTCAGCCCAAACTGGACCCTATGGAGGCCTTTCTCACACCCTTCCGGGTTCACTCTGCATTTTGAAGTTTTTACTTTGACGTTTTAAGTGCACAGAAGACCTACCAAGATCATGTGATGAGTTCCAGCACTCCACTTTGCCAACATTCACATCTGGCCAGATAGTGGTACATTTCACAAAACCCAAAGAATGGCTGGTGTAAAACCATTCACAAATACCAGGCTTCCTCAGGATTTCACCTGTCACACTATTAAACGCAGGGTGTCACTTTGCATTTGGCATATTCATTTAAACTTCCTTATGGAAGGCTTCAAGTTTATATAAAAGTAGGCTAAAGGTGTAGCAAGTGGTAGTGTGTGTACTTAGTAGGCACAAAGCCCCGGATCCCTAGTAACAAACATACACAAAAGATTAAGACACTAGAATCACCTTATGATAGTAAGGTCTTTTATGACTAATTTGCTCTTAATACACATCAGATGTTTTTCCTGGCCTTATACAACTATCCCTCCAAGGCTTCCCCTGACTTCCCATTGGCTATTCTCTATTTAGTACACTTAAATTCTTGTTAAATTTTATTATTTGGGACTGGTGAACACTTGTTCCAGAGGACCCAAGTTCAGGTCCCAGAATCCCTGTCAGTTTATATGCCCCTGTAACTCCAGCTCCAGGGGCACCTGCTGAGACCTGGCAAACATTCACATACACACAAGAATAAAAATCTAAATTTGTTATTGGGTATGTTTTTTTTTGGGGGGGGGTGTTATTCACAGTATGCATATGGACAGAGTTCATGTGGAGTTGATTCTCTTTGCCTTTATGTGGGTTCTGGAGATTGAACTCAGGTCAGGTTTAAGTGTGCAGCAAATTGTCTTTACCCTTTGAGTAATCTCATCCAACACACTGAGAAACGCTGTCTCTGAAGTCAGGGGCACACAACATTATGGAAACAGTTGAGGCAGGGGTGGTGTGGTGTGTGCCCAAGTTATGCTTCAAAAAAAAAATTAGATTTCCTCCTAAACTAGATGTGGTGGATCACCTGTGAACTCAAGCCTCTGCTCACTTCACAGTTCAAGGTCAACTAGACTATTTGGTTAGTTCTAGGCTGGCTACACACTAAGACTATGTCTTAAAAAAATAAAGATTTCTGAAGAACTTACAAAAACCTAATTATGGCTTCTGGCTGCTGGCTTTTAAAAAAAATATATATGTAAGTCAGGTAACACATGCACAGGTGTGCAGAGGTGAAAAACGGGGAGATGCCTTCCTTACTCCTTGGTTGTCCTCCCTCGAAGCAGCCAGTGTTTAGAGTCTAGGAAGAAGCTCTTATCAGGTGCTGAGCATTTAAACCTCTGGACACGCTGCTATTTTATCCTGTGTGTATGCTGTACAAGCACATATATCATGCTTCCTCTCTGGCCCTGTACAAATGGCATATTATAATGTAGATTTTTCTAGGCTTGTTTTCTATCAGTTTAAACTCAGTGGTTGGCAATCTACATCCCATCGGCCAAATCTAGGCTGCCTCTTGTTTGTGTAGACAGTTTTATTGGAACATGGGGTCACTGACTTAGCTGTTATCTCTGGCTCTTTTCATCCTATAGACACAAGTAGCTGCCAGAGAGTCTGCAAGGTGAAGCAAGCCTAACTATACACTTTTCTGAACAAGCAATGTCCAATTTCCAACATCTGTACAGTTTTTACAAATGGCTCATCACGGTCCCTTCTCTTGTTAGTAAAGCTACAACTTAATTCCCTCAGGTAGACCCTCTTTATGGGCAAGTCAGTGCTGCTATAAATAATACGTTGCTAAGTAACTGTACTCAACCTCATTTTCTACATGTGGCTGGCTGTGCAGGGTGAAGTCTTAGATGTGGAATTACTTGATCAAAGCCTGTGTGTCATGATTATTTTCATAGTTCCTGTCAAAGTGTTTCCCGTGGAAGTTGGGTCAACTTACATCCATCTCACCTTTGTTATAAACCCCACCTCTACTGCAGACTTCCTAAGCCCTTTTGGAACGATCAGCAGCAGGGCCAGTTACTTTGCAGGTTTTTTATTTTGAGATTCGCGTCTTGAGATTCGCGTCTATCCATGCATTTGAGAGCCCTCTTCTTCCTGCTAGAGGTTTGCCCTCCTGGTCTTGGCTCGAGGATCTTCTGGGTTTTGGTCTTCTCTCTGTGACTCTTGTGTGTCACTTTCACAAACAAGTTTTTGGGGAACAAAACTCTTAAGCACGAACATTGGGTGAGAGTTGGCACCATCAACATTCCATATATCAGGGTTGGAAAGCCAACGGACTGGTAGTGTGTCCTCGGTCTGCGGCTCTGGGAGACTAACGTGAAGAGGGCTCAGCGTGTCCTCTTCCTCCAGGGAGCTTCGGTTGACACAAGTAGCTTCATGTTCAGCCAACTTTCTGATGGGGACCACGTGGCAAGCATTGTATTTACAGCTGGCCATCTTTTTGGCTTTCTTAGGGTTCTTCTTCCTGCATGATGCCAGGTGGTACTGGAGTCTGCTGAGTGGGATTCGGTGGTGAGGGTTATAAGGACAAATTTCTATGGATTCTGGCTCCATGGGGACTTGACTTGAAGCCAGGTTGTCTCGCACAGTGGCACACCTCTCAAGAAAAAGCCTTTTTGTAAGAAAGATTGTACTGTCTTCCGCCAAGCTTTGGCTCTTGGGACTCTGGAGTGAAATTCTTACTCTTCAAGTTCTGTCAGCAACAGCTATGCAGAGAAAGCCAGCAAACGGCTGTAAGAGAAGGTAACTCAAGCAGATACAAGAGCCCAAACAGTAGCTTCCAAGGAGGTGAAGTTAGCAGGCTATACAACCCTTCAACTCAAAGGGCTGTTACCCTGTGTTGTCAAGGGACAGAATGGGTGGTCACAATGGGTAGCTTATGACATCAGGAAAAGACTGTTCATTGCTTGGGGGAGTGGCCTCGAGGAAAGTTACTATTCAAAATTGTTTATGGCAGGAACAAACAATTGCATCTTTTGACTTCATTAGTATAATTAAATCCAGTATACATGTTGGTTTATATCAACTAACTTTGTATTATCTTTCAAAAAAATATTTTTTTACATGTATTTATTTGTATGCAGTGGCACGTAGTGACATAATTGTGGAGGTGGGAGAACTACTTTCAGAAAGGACTTGGTTTTCTT
Organism: Microtus ochrogaster; assembly: GCF_000317375.1. Taxonomy (NCBI): domain Eukaryota; kingdom Metazoa; phylum Chordata; class Mammalia; order Rodentia; family Cricetidae; genus Microtus; species Microtus ochrogaster. The sequence goes on along the minus strand of NC_022033.1, from coordinate 15,399,211 downwards.
CCTCCATGTGAGTTCTGGGCTCGAACTCAGGTTATCAGGCTTAGCAACAAGCACTTTTACCTAGCGAGCCTTCTTGCCAGTCCTCCTGCCTGCCTCCTTTCCTTCCTTGTCTCTCCCAGCCCCCACTCTCTTCCTCCCCTCTTTTGAGACCAGGTTTTATGTAGCTGAGGTTGGCCTGGATCTTGGTATGTAGATGAGGATGACCTCCACCTTGTGTGCTGGGATTCCACACGTGTGCTGCTGTTGCCAGTTTACATGGTGCTGGGGACCAAACCCGGGGCCTCATGCGTTTGTGGCAAGCAGACTACAGTACTCTCAGTCCTTATTTTCTGCTCTCTTTGGTTCATTTTTTTCTTCTCCCGCCCCTTCATCTATCTCTACCAGGTCATTTCTTTGTGTAGGCAGTCTCTCTAATTTAAAATCCTCTTGCCTCAGCCTCCCAGCCTCCCAAGTGCTACAATCTCCGGGGTGTGCAACACACCTGGCACCAGCTCTTATTTTAAGCACAGAGTGTTGAGGAAATAGTTCCACCCTTACTCACTTTGTACACTTTCTAATTGTTTAATAATTACAAATGGAAATGTCCAGTTTTTTTTAAATAGATTTTTATTTTGTGTGTGTTTTCCCTGCATGTGTGTAAGTGCACTGCGTGTGTGCCTGGTGCCCTTGATAACTCACAATCATCTCTAATGCCAGTTCTAAGGGATCTGATGCCCTCTTCTGGCCTCCGTGGATTCCTGCATGCTTGTGTGCTTCTCAAAGGAGCCAGAGAAGCAAAGACGTACCCAAGGAAGGGAAAGCACTCCTGAAGGGGTAATCCTGATTTAACCGCCTCCTTGGCCTTTGCTGCTGTTGTCATTTGGTATTTGTGAGGTTTCTCCCCCCCCCCCCGTGCCTCTCCTTCTCAAATCTGTGCCTTTTTTGTTTTTCTGGCTCCCCTTGCATCTTACACCGCTTGGGGAACTGTCCTTCTGATTCAAGTTCAACTTCCTGACTTCTGTTAACATACTGTACTGTCTCCGTTGGCACGACAACACCCTGTTTCACCTTTTCTTCCCTTAAGGATTTATTTTGGGGGGCTGGAGAGATGGCTCAGAGGGTAAGAGCACTGGCTGCTCTTCCAAGAGGTCCCGAGTTCAATTCCCAACAACCACATGGTGGTTCACAACCATCTGTAATGTAATGAGACCTGGTGCCTTCCTTGCCAGGAGTACATGGTATGCTTAATAAATCTTTTTAAAAAAAAGGATTTATTTTGTATATGCGTGTCTATGTGAGCATATGCCGCATGTGTGTGGGAAGAAGGTGTTACAGGAGGTTGTGAGCCCCTGATGTGAGTGCTAGAATGAACCCAGGTTCTTTGAATGAGCTGCGGGTGCTCTTAGTTGCTAAACCAATTCTCTAGTCCCACCTTTATTTTTTTTAAAAAAGATTTATTTGATTATGTGTATAAGTGTTTTGCTTTGCTTACATTATGTAAGTGCACCAAGTGTGTACTTGGTGCTCTCAGAGAGTCCTAGATCTTTGGAGTAACAGGCAGTCATGATCCTCCATGTGGGTTCTGGGAGTCGAACCTGGGTCTTCTCGTAAGAGCAACAAATGCTCTTAACCACTGAGCCAACTTTCCAGCGACCTCCTCCCCTTATTCTTGAACAGTGTTTTCACTGACTCTAATTCCCCCCTCTTTTCACTTGAGCTGAGACCAGTTGTTTTTATCATTCAACTCATGGAGTTGAGAGTCCAGACTCATGCCTCTGTGTGTGTGTGTGTGTGTGTGTGTGTGTGTGTGTATACTCATGTATGTGTGTGCATGAATGTGGAGGCCAGATAACTATCTTAGAGATTATCTACAGAAACGTTGCCTATCTCCTTTGAGAAAGGGTCCTTCACTGGACCGGATCTCACCAGTTTAGACTCGATTGGCTGGTCAGTTAGTCTCCACCTAACAAGCTAGCTCTTGTAGACCAGGCTGGCCTCAAACTCACAGAGATCCACCCGTCTCTGCCTCCTGAGTGCAGGATTAAAAGTGTGCGCCAATATCGCCTGGCTGACATTGGATATCTTTTATGAGACTGTGCTGTACATGAATGTATAAGTTTGTGTGTGTGCATGTGTGAGCAGAGACTACCGGATGACATTGGGTGTCTTCTTCAGTCACTCGCCACCATGTTTTTTAAGTAAGACAAGGTCTCTCACTGAGTCTGGTACTCTCTGGGTTTTTTTTTTAATTTTTTTAATATTTATTTATTTGTTTGTTATGTATACAATATTTTGTCTGTGTGTATGTCTGCAGGCCAGAAGAGGGCACCAGACCCCATTACAGTTGGTTGTGAGCCACCATGTGGCTGCCGGGAATTGAACCCAGGACCTCCGGAAGAGCAGGCAATGCTCCTAACCACTGAGCCATCTCTCCAGCCCTCTCTGGGTTTTTTTAAAAAGGCTTTTTGAAAAGATTTTTTTAACCTTTTAAAAAAATTACATATGTATGGGTGTACTGCCTGCATGTATGTCTATATGTAATGTTCATGGAGGCTAGACAAGAGCTTTGGATACCTAGGATTGGAGTTACAGGTGGTTATGAGCCATCATGTTGGTGCTAGGAATTGAACCAGGGTCCCCTGGAAGAGCAATCAGTGTTCTTAACCACCGAGAATGTCCTTCACTCTATCATAGGCTCAGATATCTAAACAAATGGTTCCCATTGGTGACAGTGGGGTGTGTACTGGCTGGTGTCATGTCAACTTGTCATAAGCTAGAGTCACCAGAGAGGAAGGAGCCTCAATTGAGGGAATGCCTCCATGAGATCCAGCTGGAAGGCATTTTCTCATTTAGTGATCAATGGGGGAGGGCCCAGCCCCTTATGGGTAGTGTCATCCCTGGGCTGCTGATTCTGGGTTCTATAAGAAAGCAGATTGAGCAAGTCATGGGAAGCAAGCCAGTAAGCAGCACCCCTCTGGCTTCTGTGTCAGCTCCTGCCTCCAAGATCCTCTTCTAAGATCCTGCCCTGACTTCCTTCAGTGATGAATAGTGCCATGGAAGTGTAAGGTGAATAAACCCTGTCCTCCCCAACTTGCTTTTTGGTCAAGGTGCTTCATTGCAGTAATAGAAATCCTAACTGAGACAGGGTATGTGGTTATTTAAATGAGAATGTTACCCTATAAGATCAGATGTTTGAATATTTAGTTCCCAGTTGGTGGCACTGTTTGGGTAGGTTTAGAAGGGGTGGCTTTGCTTCTGGCCATGGTGTTTTGTTTTTTTTAATTTATTTATGTATTTTTTTATGCGTATAAATGCTCCATCTGCACATATGCCTGCATGCCAAAAGAGGGCATCAAATCCCATTATAGATGATTGTCAGCCACCGTACGGTTGGTTGCTGGGAATTGAACTCAGGGCCTCTGGAAGAGCAGCCAGCACTTTTCACTGCTAAGCCATCTCTCCAGCCTTGGTCATGGTGTTCTATCACTGCAACACCAAAGTAGTTAATATACAGTTGTCCCCTCCACCCCAGCACTGGTATTAAAGGAGCCAACCCCCAACTTTTTCTCTGGGTGCTGGGACCCAAACTCACGACTCATGCTTGTGCAGCAAGCACTTTACCCACTGAGCCATCTCCCTAGCCCCTCCCCACTGGTTCATAATTGTGGTGTTTAGAGTTTGTGCTTCTAGGGTTCTGGTTGTTTTTCAGTCTGCAACACTGCCTTGAGTAGTTTCTTGTTCTATGCAGACAGATATGTTGAGGTTTGCCATTTTATTTTTTAAAGCTTGAAAAGCTGAGTTGATTAAAAACCATGTTTGAAGCCCGTGTGGACCTGTTTTTGCAAGTTCGGGGAGAGAGGGTCCTATTATGTAGCTCAAGCTAGCCTTGAACTGGCTGGAGAGATGGCTCAGAGATTAAGAGCACTGACTGCTCTTCCAGAGGTCCTGAGTTCAATTCCCAGCAACCACATGGTGGCTCACAGCCATCTGTAATGAGATCTGGTTCCTCTTCTGGCCAGCAAACATACAGACAGACAGAATATTGTATGCATAATAAATAAATAAGAGGAGCATGTGGTGAACAATGCACTAGCTATGCGTGTGCACGTGTGTGTGTGTGTGTGTTATATGTATGATGTACACATTGTGTGAGCAGGTGCAGAGGCTCAATGAGGCATTAGGGGTTTGCCCTATAATGCCTTGCCATATTCCTTCAAAATACAATCTTTCAACCGAACTGAGAGCTAGGCTGGTACCCAGCTTGCCCCAGAGACCCTCTCCTCTCTGTTTGTGTATGGTTACACTTGACTTTCTGCATGGTTGCTGGGGATTCAAACCCAGGCCCTCATGCTTGAGCAACAAGTGTTCTTGCCCACTGAGCCATCTCCCTAGCCTTTGGCCTGGCTTTTAAAGCTGCCACCAGGAAATGATAAATTCCACTCTTATTGACATTTCACTGTTCAAAGTATGGTAGCTCCAGGTCTAGGAGATCCCACATTTGCAGGTGCCAAGCCTGGAAGGAGAAGAGAACTTCATGCACAGTCCCGAGGACTTCCCTCTTCTCCCTGCTTCAGTATGCATTTCCTTTTCTCCCAACATGGAGCATACTCCCACCCCTGCTAGGGAGAAAACCCAGGTCCTGTCTCAGAGTGTGGGCTTCTTACATGGGCAGGACCATGCCTCGGGTGGAGTCCTAGTGTTCCCTGTGTGCAGGGAGTGAGGAAACACCCACGGAAAGTTCTGGTTTGTTCTGCTTAGAATGGGTCTTGGTAAACTGTGACATCCTATCACTTGTGACAGACGCCCTTTTTGTGAAGCCTGCAGCCCAGTTCAAGAGGAGCCACGGCACTGCAGGGCATCAACAACTGCTTTGGATCTTGTGCCACACAACCCAGAAGGTGCCTTTTCATGATAGGGGACCCAGGGTGCAGTTCTTGGACCCCTGAAAGGCCACATGTGGAGACAGCAATGGCAGCACTTCATTCACCCTGGAAACCACATCATAGGATGTAGGCTCTTAGGGCGTTTAATGGCCAAACACACATTAGCACAGCAGGCAGATGTTAAGTCCATTAGTGACAAAAGGAGATCAGAGTGCTGGTGCTTCTGAAAGATGTCTTGAGTGGTCCTCCAGCCTGCAGCCTGCTCGCAGCATCTTCTCTGAGCCTGGGACCTGAGAGGTCGCTCACCATGGTAACCTGAGCAGAGAGAAGGATGTATGTACACCTGTTTGGATGGTGCTTCTCAGGCCTGCCCACATAGCTAGGATCCATGATGCAAGTGAGCGTCGATCTGCTCTCTGCCCTGCATCCCAAGGGACGCCATGGACAGTTGATAACATAGGCACAGAGAGCGGAAGGCTGTGGCCTGTGCAGAAACAGCTTTCCAGAAATGAAAACCCATGCATTAGGAAGGAGGAGGGGAGGGAGCATCATTTACACCTGCTTAAAGGTTGCCCATGTTCCCACCCATGACAACCGGCCACCCCCACCCCACCTGACTCTGCAAGTAACATTAGTAAACTCATTTGTTCCCCCTGGGGAACTGAACTTTGTCATTGCAACCTTAGGAGGAA
>NC_022033.1:15391721-15392826 GCF_000317375.1 Microtus ochrogaster | reverse complement strand
TTGCTTGTTTCCTCTCTTGGGTTAGAGGCTTCATTACTTTCTTTCTTCCTTGTTTAATGACAAAACCTCACAGAGCGATGGGATCTAACGGTTTGGTTACACCCCCCAAGTTTCTCTACCTGAGTTTCAGCCCCCATTTATGTTCTGAATAGCCTATAATTGCCGTTTTCTTCCTTTTGATTTGAGTGATTAGGAAACAAGTTTCCAAGTAATTGTTTTTCTGTTTTCCTTATTGTTTGACATTTCTGCCTTTATTGCGTTGCAGATAATGTAGCCTGGCAAACAAGGCTTCTCAGACTCCCAGAACCTTAGCAGTGTTGGTCACTTTGAACCCAGGAAGCCAGTGCTTAGTTTTGTTTGTAACATGGGCATGTCTATGTTTTAATTTTTAGAGTGGTCTTAAATTATTTATTTAATGTGTGGGCACACATGAAGCCTCTGCTCTCTCTTTCCATCATGTGGGTCCTGGAGATTGAAGTCAGGTTGTTAGGCGTTGTGCCAGGAACCATGAACCGTCTTGCTGGGCTTGTTTTTAAATGTTCATACTCCTCATTTTGTTTTCAGTTTACCCCCCCCCCCCTCGTTTGTCTCTCTTCCATTATGGCAAACAAAAAAAAATTTTTTTTCCCATGTACTTTGGGATCTCAAGTTGCTATTTTTTGCTTTTGTTTCTGTGGTGCTTGGTTTCAAACTGAGGACATCGATTGCTGGGCAAGAGCTACCGTACAGCTTAACTGCATACCCAGCCCCTCAAGGTTCTCTTTTGCAGCCCATTATTTTCATAAATACATTTAATCAAGGTGGCACACAAATAGGAGGGGCGAAAAGATGGTGGTACTCAAAGATCTGAAGTTTAGAAAACACTGATTATGCTCTGTTCGTGAAGAAAAGGTCATTGCAGCATCAGAGACTGAAACAAGGAGGTCTGAGGGACACCCCCCACCTCACCCCACCCCACCACGAGGACGTCACTAGCCGGTAGGCGGCGCTCGTGGCTGGCGTCAATCTGGGAAGCCCGCTGCTGTTATACAGCGGCGCACCACGAGAGGGCAGCACCTCCCTGGCCTCTGTTGCCAGGTGGCCTCTGTTGTGGGCGGGAGATCAG
>NC_022033.1:15372767-15390902 GCF_000317375.1 Microtus ochrogaster | reverse complement strand
CCATGTTCCTCTTTTTGGGTCTGGCTTACCTCACTCAGGATAGTGTTTTCTATTTCCGTCCATTCTTAAGGATCTTCTGACTTCAAAATTCCTTGGACATCTGACAGTGGTAGTGTGTGTGTGTGTGTGTGTGTGTGTAAGTGTAAGGAGGCAGGGGCTAAATTCATTCAGTCAGTGTCTTGGAAGCTGTAAGTGGGCAGAGTGGGCAGCTTGGGGGTTTGGATAGCAAAGTCTTGACAGTTTGGAAAACAGTACTTCAGGGGCCGGGGAGGTGAGCTGAATCCTCAGGGCCCAGGTCAATAGAACCTGTGTGTGTGTGTTTGTGTGGGGCAGATGGGTAAGGTTGTATGGGTGTGTATATATGTCTTTGTGTGGGTGTGGGCCTGTGAGTGAGGAGGCCAGAGGCTGAGGTTGGTGGTCTTCTTATACCCCTGGGTGATCGTGTTTGCCTGATAAGCACTTCATTGACTGAGCCACCTCCCCAGCCCCATCAAACCCCTTCACATCCTTTCTAGCTGTGGTGGACAAGATACAGCCTTCCTGCCCATCTCAAACCCATATTTCTGTGTATCTAGGAACCATAAAATAGCAAAGATACATTTAATATGAAATTGGAATCTGCAGCAACCGCCTTGAAGGTGCTGCTTGCTAGAGGGAACTGTGTGACGGAGAGTTATGGTCGGACTGAGATCCGCTAGGCACTCAGAGCGTTTCAGAAATGGATGTCTCATATGCAAAGGCCCTGAGGTAGGAGTGAGCTTGTTCTATGCAGGAAAGTGCAAGCAGTCAGCGTGGCTGAGGCAGGAGAAAGTGGGCAGCGGCTGGATGGAGCTGAGTAGCGGCTGGGGGCTGGGATCCTTCAGAATGTTAAACGGAAGCAAAATGTCTGTCTTGTAAAGAGGATTTGGAGCCATGCGGACTTGAAGCATGGTGGTGCTCAGCCCATAGACTGGAAGCGGGAATGGGATGCGGCGGAGCTGGGGGTGCATCTAGGAAGCAGTGTAGCTAAAGACCAAACCAGGGGAGGCAGAAGGCAGGTGCAGGACCAGCTGGCAGCATTCTCGGTTTGGTGTCCGTCCTTCGCTGGAAACACAGTGCAACTGGAGAACATATTGTTTTCTTTAACTAGGCCATGATGACTAATTATTAGACTCACTTCAAAAGGTTACTTTGCACAGGCATGCGATTAGGGGGGGGAGGAGAGTTGGAACCCCGATTCATTCCGAAACCCCGGTAGAGAGAACTCATGTGTGGTTTCTGAGCGTAATGACTGTGAACCTTCTCTTTAACTCAGCTGTGGCCACGGGCGTGACACAAAAACAGAGCTCTGCATCAGCTCCCTGGAACATCTGGGGCAGCACACGGCAGAGCTGCGAGATCTCTGCCCGGCTGGACAGGGGTGTGACTGGGAACCAGTGCTGGGGAAGTGGGGTACCAGACCTGGAGCCAGGGAGCTGTTGCTAGGTGTGGCTTTGTCCCATAGCAACCACATCCATCTGGCCCAGGTCATCTAACCTTCAAAGGCCTCTCCGGTTTTGTTGCTCAGTGACATTCATGACATTCGTGGGACATCTGGATGGCACCTTCAGCTTTCTGGACTGTTGTCTTCTGTTGGTCCCATTAGCGTCTCTCAGGGACCGCCTCAGGCTATATGCCATCCCTTTCTTTGAAATCTAGTGACTTAATTCCTGTAGTCCGGACCACCCCACTGAGACAAACCTGCTTCCTTCCCTAGAGGGGTGGGCCAGTGGTCTGCTCTGGTGATGTGTGAAGCCATTGCGGTCCAGTGTGGGGATGCAAGCCCCCAGGGGTTCCATATAGGAATGTACAAGCACATAAGATCTAACCGGGGGATGCAGCTGGTCTGATTCCCTATAGGCACAAGGTATCCTGGAGGCCCCTGACCCCCTCAGCTTTGCTTCATGATGTTAGTGTCAGGGCCCAAGATGTCAGACACTTAGCCAGCTATGGCCACATTTCTTCCTCCCTTGACGGTGTGAAGTTGACAATCATTTCCGCCTGAGGAACAGAGAGGCTCAGACAGTTTTCCAAGGCCACATAGTAAACAGGGTGGAGATGGCCCCCGCTGCTCAAGCCTGGCTGTGCCTGCCCCCCTCCCCAGCCTTACAGACAGACTCCACCTTCCCGTTTAACGTTCACAACAATAGCGAGGTAGAAACGAGCACGAAGTGGTAGGGACCGTTTGCTGGAAAATTATAGTTATTTATGTGCATGTACCCGTGAACACATGTATGTCATGGCACATGCTGGGAGGCCAAAGGACAGCTTTTGAGAGTCTGTCCACTCCCTCTACCATGCAGATCTCAGGGATTGGACTTAGGTCGTTAGGCTGGGCAGCAGTTGCCTTTACTTGCTGAGTCATTTTGCTGGCCTATCGGAGGCTTCTTCACACAGCAGAAGGGAGACTGGCACCCTCCCCTGGCTCCTCGCTTTGTCTGGAAGGCAAGAGGTCTCACTGCCCACCTGGCTGCATTAACTTTCAGCACACTTCCTCCTGCAGCAGGACTCTATGGTGGGCTACTTCCTGTCTTCACAGGGAGTGGCAAACCCTCAATGCAGGGCTCTGGCCACGTGCAGCGTGTCACTGTGGTAATCTTGGAAGCACTTAATTGCCAGAGTGCTGGCCTTAGACCTGAGCCAGGCTAGAGCCAGGCTAGAGCCAGGCATACTGGTGTGTTGGAAGACATTGCTGGTTGGTCAGAGGGAGGAGGACCCCACACTGGTGCCTATTCTGAGCTGCCAGAGGATGCTGCCTGTCCGCCGTCAGAGTCTGTGGTGCTAGGTAGTAGCATCTGGATGGAACCCTTTCCTCCAAATGGCAGGAGGTCAGTTACCACATCAGAGGTTACATTCCCCAGCTGCTGCTTAGCCCTGAGATGAGAACAGGCTAAAACTGAACATGACCCATGGTTCATCACCATTGGTGATGCGCTTAAGACCGTTCCTGCATCATTTCACTGAGCATGAAAGGCACAAAGTAAGTACAAGATTCTTGCTCCCAAGTAGGAGTGTGAAGATCCCTAGACGTGCAAATTCAAATCTGCCTATTATTTTTCAAACCTGACCATTTTCCACTACCTTCTCACCACAGGAGAGTATAGTCTCAGCTCAGCTCAGGATGGAAGCCTCCAAGGGGCTTTTACTGTGTGTGTGTGTGTGTGTGTGTGTGTGTGTGTGTGTATGTGTTCATGGGCATGTGTTTGTGTGTGTGTGCTCAAGGGTGCATGGGTGTGTGTGTGTGTTCACTGGTGCATGGGTATGTGTGTATTCATGAGTGCATGTGTGTTATGTTCATGGGTACATGTGTGTGTTCATGGGTGCATGCGTATGTATTCATGAGTGCATTGTGTGTGTGTATGTTCATGGGTGCATGGGTATGTGTATGCATGCATGTGAGAGCCAGAGGTTGACCTTGGGATTCTTCCTCAATTGCTATTTAAACCTAATTAAAGAAGATTTATTTAAAAATTATTTCTGTGTGTGTGTGTGTGTGTGTGTGTGTGTGTGTGTGTGTGTGTGTATGATTGCATGCAGGGGCCGGGGAGGCTGAAGATGTTGGAGCCTCCTGCAGCTGAGGTTACAGGTGGTTGTGAGCCTCTAGGCCTGGGCACTAGGAACTGAACTCAGGTTCTGTGCAAATGATTCACTTTTACCCATGAGCCATCTCTCTATCCACTTCACCTTATTCTTTAAGACAGGGTCTCTCGATGAACCTGGAGCTTTCCGATTTGGCTAGCCTTGCTGGCCAGTGAGCATCAAGTATACTCTTATCTCTACTTCCCAGTGCAGGGTCACAGTCACATGCTGCTGTGTCCAGTTTTTCCTTCCCTCCCTCCCTTCTCCCTCCCCCTCCTCCCTCTCTTTCTTAAAATGTGTATTGGTGTTTTGTCTGCATGCATGGCTGTGCACACTGTGTGTGCAGTGCCTGCAGAGGCCAGAAGAGGGCGTCACATCTCTTGGAACTGGATAATGGTGAGTCACCTGACATGGGTCATGGGACTTGAACCTAGGTCTTCTGGAAGAGTAGTCAGTGCTCTTAGCTGCTGAGGCATCTCTCCAGCCCTGTGTCCAGTTTTGCACATGAGTGTTGGCAATCATATTCTACTTTTAGAACTCAGAAAGGCTCTCTCCTCCAGCCCCCACGTTGTGTGGACTTTCTTCCAGACTTCGGGCTGAGTCCTTTAGGCCCCTCCTTCCATACCTGGATTTTGACTGCCACTCAACTGTTTTCAGTACCCAGAGTTTTGCTTTTTCTTGGAAAACCATGCCTGTCATAGAGAAGACTGGCCTTGCAAGTTTAACTTTTGCATTTGAGATGCATTTGTGTGTCATGCCCTGGTTTCATGCCTGTTGGTGGCGGGGCCCACAGGGTAGATGCGCTGTGGTTAGCTTGTACAGTCCCCAGGTAAAGGTTATTGCCCAGTCTAAGGTGTGAATTAAACTGTTATAACATTTGCATGCAAGGTTTCGTGTGGGCATGAGTTTTATTTCCTCCTGCGTGGGTATCCACGGTAGGGGTTGCAAGCTGGTAGGGTAGATGGTCAAAGTTTATAAGAAACCGCCACGCCACTTTCCTAGCAGCTGTAACAGCCTGCACCCCCAGCTGTGCACAGGTGAGCGCTCCAGCAGCTCTATGCCCTTGCCAACTCCTGCCCGGGAGCATGGCGTGGCATGGGCTGGGGTCTCAGCTGCTCAAGAGGCTGAGGCAGGGTGCACTCTAGCGCACGCTTCAAGGGCAGCTTGGCCTCTACAGCAAGGTTTTGTCTTGGAAAACCATTCTAGTAGGTATGTGAGTATCAACATGGCTTCTATTTGAGTTTCCTTGAGAATCATATTTTTTGTAAGCATTAATTTCATTTTGTGTGGATGTGTGTGGACACACGTCGTGGTATTTGTATAGAGTTTAGAAGACAACTTTTGAGATTCAGTTTTCTCCTTCCATCATGTGGGCTCCAGGGATCAAACTAAGTCATTAGGCTTAGCAGTAAGTACCTTTATCTGCTGATCAGCTATTCTATTTTTAAAGATTTGTTTATTTCTATTTTACGTACATTTGTGTATTGCCTGCCTTTATGTCTATGTGAGGGTGCCAGATTCTCTGAAACTGGAGTTACAGACAGTTGTGAGCTGCCATGTGGGCACTGGGAACTGAACCCAGGTCCTTTGGAAGAGCAGCCAGTGCTCTTAACCTCTGACCGTCTCTGCAACCTCCGCTGAGCAATCTTAGCAGCCCAGAGAACACATTTTAATTTTGGATGTTTGAGATAGGTTTGCCTCACAAGTCCCCTGCCTCAGCTTCCTTCCTTCCTTGTTGCTGTGATAAAAACACTCTGACAATTAAGGGACAATTAACCCTGGTTCACATTTCAAGACTACAGTTCAAGTTCGTCACGACCATCATGTCCACACCAGGAAGCATGCAGGACACTCAGCTCCCTACCCCCATTTCCATAGCCCAGGGTCTGAGCCAGGGAAAGGTGCTGCCCACCAGTGGGCTGGCCTTCCCTCCCAAATGAGCACAGTCAAAATGACTGCAGAGGTCGCTCGCTAGGCCTTCTCCTAGGTGGTTCTTGTCAAGCTGGCGCTAACGGCAGCCATTACAGTGGTGCGCCGAGTTTCTCTTACAGTAGCATCTTCTGCTCTCATCCATGCCTGTGCTTCCTCCATTGTGTTGACACCTGCCTTTGTGTGTCAACAGCTGTGATTTCTGTAAACACAACTCCGTTTCCGGTAGGGCCCATTCCACTCCTACATTTGTAGGCCATGTTCCTGTCTGCCTGTTCTCTCTTGTTGAGGCTGGGCTCATGCTTACCGTGAAACTGAGAATGATCTAGAACTTCTGATCTTGCTGCTTACACCCCCGAGTGTTGGGATTATAGACATTTACCACTGTGCCTAGTTTTGTTTGGGAACCGAGTGATGACATTACTGGCAATCATTTGTCATCAGTGTGTAACGTTGTCTGGGTCTCAGCAGCCTTTTTTGGCTATACCATGTGTCCGGCCTCGACCCTCACCCCATGTGTGTCTTTTGAACTCTTAGTGTCTGAGACAGGTGTGAGGATAGTGGTTTAAGACTTTTGACCTGTGTTCTGGACATTTTCCCTTCAGCTCAGGGTCATGGTGGGAAAAAGACCAGAAGGTGGAGAAACTTCTGGGTCACATCTCCTGCTGTCTCCCATTGCTGTGACAGAATATTCTGGCAGGAGCCATCCAAGGGAGAGAGCGTTTGGGTCACATCTGCTGCTGTCTCCCATTGCTGTGATAGAATATTCTGACAAGAGCCATCCAAGGGAGAGAAAGTTTAATCTGAGATCACAGTTCAAGGGTACAGTCCGTCCTGGTGGGAAGTCGAGGAGTTTGAAGTAGTCTCGTTCGGGAAGCAGCCAGCACGCATGCTTGTGCTTAGCTAGCTTTCTCTTGGAGCCCAGGGATGACACACACCTTCTTCCTGCCTCAGTTAACCTAATCAAGGTAATTCCTCACAGCTGTGCCTGGAAGCTTGCTGTCTAAGTGATTGCAGCTTCCCTGGCATTGATAGCTGCACTGATCACCGTAGACCCTTCAAGTCTTCAGAGGGATGGCAGCTCCTTCTCACCTCCGGGATCTGGTGAATGTGTTACATTGGGGTTCTGTTTCCCTGATTGAAGAAAAGCTTCTCTCTAGAATGTGGGTAGTCAGGACCCCTTGCTCCAGCCTTCTCAGGCATGTGCCCAAGAAGAAAAGCCCTGCTTTACATCCCCAAAGCAATCAGTATAGGTGCTGGGTGTCTGTCGCCCATGGGATGACTGATGGCTGAGCCAGGCTGGGTGATAAGAGGAATAGAACAAGGACCACATAGCCTGGAGCTTGCCTGGGTCCTTAGCATTAGATGAGAAGATGAGAGGAAGCAGGAGAGGCCAGAGTCGACAGCCTAGCATGCAGATGGGAATGTGGTGGTGGACAAGTACCCCAGGAACTGGTTACCCCCAACTTCCATCAGGGTGGCTTCAAAATCTGTGTGTAGCTGAGGATGACCTTGAGCTCCTTGATGCCCCGGCACGCGCCTCCATGCTGGGACCACAGGCACATGACATGGCTCTGTTTATTTACTGGCTCTGGAGGTCCAGCCCAGAGTCCAGTGCCTGCTAGCAAGCACTCTACTGACTGAACTACATCAAGAGGGCCCTTGCACCCCCAGCTGTCTTGTGTACGTGTGCCAGTATCCAAACAAAGCCTGTGGTTAAGGATCAGGAAAGGTCTGGTGAGTGGGTTAAAAGTCTGCTTCCATTAAAAGGTCATGTTGTGCGGGACCATCTCTGGATGTTTCGAGAGGGAGCGAGGGATGGGAAGGCATATGATTGACTCATATGCACATTTACTGCATCCATGCTGCCTGTCAAGGCTGGAGAGATGCACTCTTTGTCTAATTAGCCATTGTGGCCATGTCTCCATGGTGACTTTTATGTCAGTGCTCACAATAGACACGCGTGCGTCCATTAGAGGGACGTAGTCACCAAATGTAAGCAGTGGGCCCAGGATGAAGTGGCCTTTTACAGCACAGGCATTGAGCTGCTTCGGAAGGTACCGGAAGACAGCAGAAGGATGGCTGTTCTAAGCCATAAGTCAGGGGTGTGAAAGCCGGGAAGATGGGGTACTCACCCCACCCCATGATAGGAACTTCAGTGGGAAAGAGGCAGTCGTTATTTTCTGGACAGATACCAAGTATATTTCTAGTGAAGGAGCCAGGAAGGTGTTAAAAACTGGTTCTGGAGAAAAGCCAGACCACAGACCTTGAGTGCAAACATCTGAGAGTGAGGAAAACAGGGCACAGTGGTACACCCCTATAATCACAGAACCCAGGAGATGGTCAAACGTTCAGCGCCAATCTTGGTTATATGTAAGTTCCAGGCTATCCCAACCTACAGGGAAAAGCCCTTAAAAATACACAAGTTGGTTAATAGATTGAAAACTCGAACAGAGGAGAGTCGACAAGATTTAGCCTTTGGTTTTGTTTTCTTTAGTATTGGAGATTGAACTCAGGACTTTGCACTGGACGGATAGGAATTCTACCTCTGAGCTGTAACCCGTGCCCAAGGTTTTTGTCTTTCGTTAAAATACAAAGCAAGAATGTGGCGAGCAAGGACTGTCTAGTCCACTCGGTGGGTGTTCTGACGGAGGTGACTGAGGACCCCGTGAGACTGGACCACCAGGTCTGGGCCGCTTGGGTCTCTGGGCTCTGTCTCACTCTTTCCAGTGTCTTCGGGACCTGCAGAAGGCCCAGAGTGTGGTCAGCACATCACAGACTGAGGGGCTTGGGAGGTGAAGAGGGATTTCTCAGGAGGGTGGAGACTGACACCAAAGCCGGCCTTCAGGCCACCAGCTCCACTGTGGGCCGAGAGTCCAGCCCCTTGTGAGACACTTCGGCGGCCCTTTCTGCTGAAGGATAAGCTGCAAAGGCCTTTTGTGTTTCCCTGGCTGCTTTGTCTGCTGGGCTCACAGCACTGGTCAGACCCCACCCAGCTCTCTCGCCAGGCTCAGACTCAACATGGGTTAGAAAAGTTCTCCAAACAGGAATTCTCAGGCCCGCAGCTGGGCATTCAGAACAGGGGAACTCTATACGTAAGACACCTACCTGGAGGCCGCTCAGGAAGCAAGCCACAGAGGTGGCGTTGTTTTGAAGCACACGAGCCGACTACCCCTCACGTGTAGCCATTTTCTCTTGTTTTTCATGTAAGGGGGAATGAAAATTAAAGGAAGACCTGGCGTGGCTGCCGTGATAAGGTGGGGAATAGGTCAAATACAAGACAGTAAAGAGGCCAGTCCAGCCCGCCGGAAGCATTTGCTGCTGCACCTCGGAGCTCTCTATCCCCCTCTGGCCTAGTTTAGCAGTTGACTGTCTGGTGAGCCTGTGGTCATCTAAGAGAGAGAGGTTCCCAACAATGCCAGGAGCTTTGGAGCCATCAGGTTCTAGGTTCAGTTCCCACTCAATGTCTGTAATGCCCCAGGCCAATCACTTTGATTGCATTTTAGGGTATTGGTAGGGTTCTAGGAGTTTATAGGTCACATATAATTTCTCATAAAATACTGGCTGCTATGGAAAAGAGATAACTCGTTGTGTGCTTGCAAGCATGAACATCTTAACCACATAAAAAAATCCAATGCAGCAGTGCACACCTGTAATCCTAGTACTTGGAAAGCAGAGACAGGAGACTTTTGGGGGCCCCAGCCTCATGTATTTTTTTTTAAGACATCCATTTTTTATTTTATGCAAATGAGTCTTTTACCTGCTTATATATGCACCATGTGCATGCAGTACTGGTAGAAGCCAGCAGAGGGCATTAGAACCGGAGTTACAGACAGTTGTCCATGGGGATGCTGGGAGCAGAACCTGGGTCCTCTGCAAGAACATCCAGTGCTCTTAACCACTGTGCCATCTCTGCAACCTCCTTCTGCATTTTTACAAATCATATCATGCTTAATGAAAGGTTGAAGATGTCAATCATTATAATTTTACAGTTCTAGGCAGCCCTGACCCCGGATCTGTTGTCATTATCAATCTTCACGTCCCTCCTGGTCTACACTGAATGACAGTGACAATCCCTTCTTTACAGAATGCTTGCAGCACCCTCACCGTCCATTTAGCAGGCACTGCTGTGGCACCTACAGGGCCCAGCACTGCCGTAGGCCGTGTCAGGGCAGCAGAGAGCCAAACAAGGAACCCACAGGCAAACACAGGGTGAGAGATGAGGTAGGGCATCTCTTTGAGGCAACTGCGAGACTCAGGCTACCCTCTCAGAAATCCTGGACTTGTCTCTATCCCCACATGGGGATGCTTTGGGCTTGCTTATGGGATTGACTTCGATCTGACTCTGTAAGTCATTAGCTGCACTGGTTTTGAAATCTTGTCTTGAACAGTGCCTGGCTGGTGAAGGCTGATGGGTGAGAAACTGCCAAGGCCTATCTTTTCTAGACTTTCTGGGCATAGCAAATTGTGAATTAGAGCGAACCACTTTTCCCAAGCTGCAGCATGGAGGATCCAGGGATGGCGAGCCCAGCAAAGAATTGCTTTCTCCTTCCTGCTCTGAGAAGTGGGGATTCTAGGCCCTGAGCCCTGCAGGCAGGAAAGCGTTAAGAGAGAAATGTGCATTTCCACTGAACAAGAAAATCAACTTAGAAAAGAAATGTGTATTGGAAAATATCTATTTGCCTGCAAAATAATGTAAAAATAATGAGCTCCCATTCCCCTTTGATGTGCAGCGCACGCTTTTAAGGAAAGATTCTGCATTTCTGAGATACTGGGCCTGCCGTGTAATGAAGTGGTTGTTATGGCAACAGCTTTCAAAAGCAAGTATTTTTCTGAGAGATGTGCTCCACACAGCCAGCGTGAG
This sequence comes from Microtus ochrogaster, assembly GCF_000317375.1. NCBI lineage: Eukaryota > Metazoa > Chordata > Mammalia > Rodentia > Cricetidae > Microtus > Microtus ochrogaster. The sequence goes on along the minus strand of NC_022033.1, from coordinate 15,380,512 downwards.
AGAGGAAAACATGAAAACAGAGACAGGGGGACGAGCTAAACAGAAGGTATCAGCTGCAGAGAGATTCGCTCGGGTTCAGATGTGCCCACTCCAGCCCCCACCACCCTGGCCTAGCTTGCAGCCCTGCAGAGAAAGCCATCCTTGCACCCCCCTCTGAAAGGGGCCCTAGAGGGATGGGGGAGGGAGTCCATCATTGGTCCCACTCAGTGGTCCTCTTCTTCCCTGCTGGCCCCAACCTCAGCCTCACCCACTCCCAGGCTTACTCCCAGATCCTTTGCTCAAGAGCATGAGAGGCAGCCCCCAGCCCCCATTCCCTCTGGAGCCCTGACTCCTCACCGGCATTCAGGTCTCCTGCCCTCTGGGGATCCTGAAGGTTCTGCCAAGCAGGCATAGCATGGAGAGCTGGGGTCAGGAGCCCCTTTTAACCTCTTTGACAACTCTGCATGTCTTGCCAGTGCCTTGCCACTGGAAGCCATTGGCCCCATTTGTAGATGCTACTGAGGTTAAGCAAGAAGCCCACATCTGTCAGCCAGCAGGAGCAGGCTCTGCCTTCCTGTTCCCTGTTCATACCAAGGCTTCACCAAGTTTTGTGAGGACTCATCCACAGACCATGATGTCACAACATGCCACCTCTTAAGAGAGAGAGACCCCTTGACATGTTCTTACTACCTTCTAGAGAGTCTGGACTGAGCAGACCTGTGTGGGGCAGGGGACTGCCTGGAATAAAAGTGTCTTGGAGACAGTGTCCCCTTGGTTCTCTACGTTCCCTCCTCTGGAGCCCAGGATAGGGATGTACTCTAGGCACACGAGAGGACCTTTAGGACACAGACAGTTCTGGAAGGTTCTGCTGGTTTCTGGACAGGTTTTTGGAGGCTCTCAAGGCCACCCAGATAGTCCTTTTCCAAAGTCTGGGAAACCTTCAGGGATCAGGCATATGTGACATCAGAGGAGAGGGGTCCTGGAGTGTGAAATGTGGATTGTGTACATGTGTGTGAAGCCCCATGGGAGGCAGCCAGGGGCCACAAAGGTTTTGTATGTCAGGGTGAGGGGGACAGGCATGCCTACAGCTTTAGAGCACCTGCTCTCTCCCTGGTCACATGCTCACGCACGTGTGTATGTGTGTGTGTATGAGTGTGTGTGTAAGGAGGATGTATATGTGAAAGGACTTTCTATGAGGGGCATGTGTAACAGTGTGCACATGCGTGCATGTGTATTTCTCGTGCGTGCATGACGGTGTGTCCATGTGCACATGCACCTGGGTGCGGTACAGAGTGTACAGGCACACGTGGGTCCAAATGAGCACGAGGGGGTGTGCAGCTGTGAGCGACAAGAAGCGCTCCTGAGAATGTGTGCATGGGATGTGCCCAGGGAATGTGGGAGTGTGAGCCTGCAGCCGCATCTTCAGCACGGGAAATCAGGCATGTGCTGGCTGGATTGGGAGACACAGGGACTATGCTGTAGCCCTGGCCTCTGGATCATAAAACATAAGCTAGAAGCAACGTTTGAAGTCTTCCCCTTCCATTATAGCTGGAACAAACAAATAAACAAAAAACAGAGAGCATTAAGACGCTCCCAACCTGACACAGCAAACTCGGGATCAAGTTGGAACTTGCCTTGAATCTAGGTCGAATGGATCCCCATCTCCTACCACTGGCTCCCACGTACCCTGAGGAAGAGGGGGTTAAGCACAGAATGATGTGTATCAGGCAACAAGCATCATAAAATTTGCTTCTTAACATTGTTGGGGGACTTAAAAAAATGGGAACTTCCCCGTGCCAATTAGTTGATTGACTATCATTGGTTTCTGGGGTAGAGAAATTTGATCTTGGGGTGAGTGAACGTGTTTCTCAGGGAAAAGGAGCCGTGCTATGGAAAAAGAAATTCAATTAAGTGTCAGGCTGCTGAGTGACAGACTGCTTTTGACAGGACTTTTAGCTTAATTGCTTGTATTTCATCAAGAGACCTATTTGTTCAGGGCATTCTTCACGCTCCGGTCCAGGGAGTGTCTGGGTGGCTGCTGGCTATTTTCTGTATTGACTAAGAACTCTGAAGGTGGCTCTTGAAGAATTGCCTGGAACCTTAGTGACAGGTATGGTCCTGGCTGTTAGACTCACAACCCCACTCCCTGCCCTCTCCTATTATATCAGAAACTGGTGAGTGTTTTCCTCTTTTCTCTGGGGAGAAAACTCTAAATTTGAGTTTTATTTTCTTAAAGGGATTGGAGCCCCAGAGAAACAGTCAACCAAGTGGATGACTTGTTTTTGTTTTTCTTCCTCACAAGAGTGGGTTTAAACGCATGTACACTGTAATATCGGATATGGAGGTGATCCAGGAGCTGGCGTCGCTGTATTAAAAACAAAAACAAACAACACCAGCAACAGAAACAGCTTTCAAAATAAATGTCCTTTGAAAATAAAGCCGTTCCTGTAAGATTTAAATTAATACAAACATGATTAGACTTTCACAGAATGTCCAAAACAGATGCACTTGGTCTTCGAGAAGTCATTAGAAACTAACAGGGCTGATGGATTTCTGGAGACCTCCTGTGCCCGCTGCCTACACAGGTGAATCACCCTGTTTTTATAGGTAAGCACATACGGTTCAGAGTAGGCCAGAGGTTTCCTAGATATGCAAGCTGCCTGGGACAGAGCCAGGGTCAGACCCGTCACCCCTCTCCTTTCTGAGCTCCAGACCTGCAGGGGCAAGTGTGCAACAGCTCTGGAAATCACTCCCTGTGGAAGGGTGCTACTAGCCCTTTGCCTAGCCAGGCATGACGAGTGTTTGTGTTATAGGGTGGCTGGGGAGGGTTCTAGGGTGTTCTGTGCAGTTCACCTGGGTTGTGCCCAGCAGTCTAGGCTCAGAAGCATTAGCAGACAAGGACACTGTGTTTTCAAGTGGGCATTGAAGAAGAGGATCTTATTTTTCAAGCTGATGGAGGGTCATTGTCCAGGGCTAGGGAGCCCCTCCCAGCCTGGCCCTTAAGAGATAGTCTACTCCAGTGAGCAGGATCTGGACTGGGTTTAGTCCACAGCAGGCTGGGAGCTCCCTATACCCGCAGTGGGCTTCGTGTCCTCTGGCACTTTTATTGCCCCTCTGTGGTAGACCATCATTCATGGCTCTCCTTTCCTCTGCTTTCTTCTTTCCTCCTCTGGCTTATTTTTCTCCTACCTTCCTCCCGTCCCCTGCCTGGTACAGATGTTGGTTTCTAATGTACTTCAACTACATGTAGCCATACTATGGTAGAAGCTTAAATTAAACCTCGGTGCAAATATTAACTCTTTGGAAACTGGAGGACACTACAGATCAAGGCTACTTATTTATTTGCTTTTGGCCATTTTTTTTTTTTTGGTACATGGTTGGCTCCATCCATCTTTTATTATGCAACCATCTGCCTGAATATCCAGACATCCATCTACCTGAATATCCAGATGCCCATCCATCCACCAGTCCCATCTCTGACGGCTAATCTTGATTGTCAGCTTGACACATCTGGAAAGAGGGACTCTCAAATCTTAAGTGAAAAATCTCCTCCATCAGATTGCCCTGTGTGCGTGTTTGCGGGACATTTTCTTGATGGCTGACCGATAGAGGAGCGCCCAGCCCACTATGGGTAATACTATCTCTACGCTACTGGGCCTGGGCAGAGCTATGGAGGAAACTAGTAATCAGCACTCCGCCATGGCCTCTGCTTCATATTCTGCTCCAGATCGCTGCCTTAGTTTCCCATGGTGATAGATTGTAGCCTGTAACACAAAATAAACTCTTTTTCCCCCATGTTGCTTTTGGTTATGGTGTTTATCAGAGCAACAGAAAGCACATGAGGGTACCATCCATTCACCTCACCTCTTCACCCATCTATCTACCATCTGTCCATTGTCCACCCATCCGTCCATCCATCCATCTTAACCTACTCACCCATCTGTCCATTCATATGTCCATTGCCCGTCCATCCATCCATCCATCCATCCATCCATCCATCCATCCATTCATCCATCCATCCATCCATCCATCCATCCATCCATCCATCTTAACCTACTCGTCTATATATCCATCTGTGCATCCTTCAACTTACCTCAGCTACCATGTATCCATCCATCCATCCATCCATCCATCCATCCATCCATCCATCCATCTACTTACCCATCTATCCATCTGTCCATCCATCCACCCATCTATCCATCTATGCATCTATGCATATATTCACCCACCTAACATACATTAATTAATACTAAGCATTCCGTGTGTTCTAGGTCTGGTATGCAGCCCACTCCTGTCATGTACAAAACTGACCAGAGCTGCCCCTTGCCCTTACGGAACTGAAAGCTGAGTGGAACAGACACCTTGCCCCTGTCTCATGTTCAAGGACTGTCCTGGACATCATCTCATTTGATGGCCATGGTCAGTATTGTTAGCAGAGGTTAACAATTGATATTAAGACTCAGAGAGGTTAAATGAATTGCCCGAGGTCACACAGCTGCCTGTCCATTCAGTTGTCTGTCCAGATGATAAGGGCCGATATTTCAGCTTACTTGCTCAGATCCAGCCAGAATGTCAAGGTGAAAATGAATTTTCAAATCTGTCCTTCAGAAATAAGCTTTCTTTAAAAAAAAAAATGAAAAGAAAGGGAAGGGAAGAATAGGGAAAGTTATTTTTCCATCTTGCTTAGATGGGGACAGTTTTGAATTTATTTTTTCAGATTGAACAATCGTTCCTCAAATGGATAGTGATAGGTGATCTAAAAAATAATCTTTAAAAACGTTGCGGGGTTGGGCATTTCCTCCAGGTGACATAACTCAGTGTGACAGAATGCATTTAAATTCACAGAATAGAAACAGCCAGGAATGTAGCACGGACAGTGTTCGTGTGGGCTGCTGGCTTGGCTCCTTAACCCTCTCCACTCGCCAGCCTCCCCCTTCTAAAGGCCCACTGTGGGGGAGGCAGGCATCTCTCACGCCCCTCGCCTCACCTGCCTGTGCAGCCACTGATGGAGCCTTGGGTGGCTCTGCTGGCGATGGAACCCAAAGCCGCCTGCATGCTAGGTAGGCGCGCTATCTCTGGCCCACACCACCCGCTCCCAGTATTTTTCATTACGCTTCAGCCTTAGCAGTGGGCAGTCGGTGGGTCAGAGCAGAGGGCGTGGACTCCTTAAAGAGTCAAAGAAAGAAGCAATGGGAAGCTGGTGCTATCTGCTCCTCTGGGTTCCTGTCTATTCCTGTGGTCACCAGGAGTGCGGCGGGGAAGGAGGGTGCATCAAGGTGAGGCCAGATGAACGCCAGGAGAATGATCTGCTGGGGACTCTGCGAACAATGGAACAACGCGCGTGTGATTTCTGTCATTCCCCTCCCAGACTGCTCCACAGATACTGCAGAGTGGGCATTCAAGGTCTTGTGGCTTCTTTTGTGGGGTGTGTAGTCCCGTTTCCCGTCCCGTATATAGTTTCCTGCACTTTGTGTGCATGTGGTGTGCCCATGTGTATGGTATATGTATGTGTGCACATAAGTGTGTAGGTAGGGTCCAGAGGCAGAGGCTGGTACCTTCCTCTATTGCTCTCTCCATCTTGTTTCCTTTAGACAGGGCCTCTCACCCGACCTGGAACTCACTGGTTCTCATCTAGACTGCTGATCAGTGGCTCCCTGCCATCTCCAGTGCTGGAGTTAGGTCTGCCTGATTATGCCTGGATTTTTTTTTTTAATGTGAATGTGTGGGATCCGAACTTGGGTCCTAGAGCCTGGGCAGCAAGCTTTCTTACCTCCAGAGCCATCCCCACAGACCTTCATAAACCGCTTGATGGTAGCACTCAGGAAGCAGAGGCAGGAGGAGCAGAAGTTCAAGGTCATTCTCAATTACACAGTGAATTTCAGGCTAGCCTGGGGTACGGGAAAACTTGTCTTAAAAAAAAGCCTCAGTCTTCATTCTGGACTTAAGGGCTGAGCTCGTGAGTAAAGAGTGGGGTGGGTGAGAGCAGGATGGGATGGGATGGGACCCAGTGAGCCTGCATAGGACTGAGGTATTTTCCATCGAACAAAAGGGACCCACGAGATCCTGGTTCAGAGTTCTTGTTCTTAGCTTTCCAGTACCTCTTTTTTTTCTTTAAACAATTTATCAATTTATCATTATTGGTGTGTGTGTGTGTGTGTGTGTGTGTGTGTGTGTGTGTGTGTGTGTGTGTGTGTGTGTGTGTGTGTGTGTGTGTAGGGATATGTGTGTGCATGCACAGGTATGCATATTGAGGTCAGAGGACACCACAGAGGGCCCCTCCTTTCATCTTTATGGGGTTATGAGTATCGAACTCATGTCATCAGGTTTGCACAGTGTCCTTACCTGCTGGGCCATCTTTTTTTTTTTTTAATTTTCGAGACAGGGTTTCTCCATAGCTTTTGGTTCCTGTCCTGGAACTAGCTCTTCTAGACCAGGCTGGCCTCGAACTCACAGAGATTTGCCTGCCTCTGCCTCCCGAGTGCTGGGATTAAAGGTGTGCGCCAGCACAGCCCGGCTGCTGGGCCATCTTATTGGGTCCTGGCAGCCCGATTTTCTCTGGAAGATGAAGAGCACGTGACGATACCTTACAGGGAGTTGTAAGGTGCAGCGGGCTGATGGAGAGAGAGGTTTGCAGCAATGAAGAGTGTTAAGCATTTGCAGTCACTCTTGAAGGGCCTTAGCAGGGAAGACAATGTGGTAAATCTCGTGCCCCAGGAACTCTCCCTCATGGCATGAAGGGAAGTCCAGCTGCAGGCAGCAGAGGAGGAGAGCAGATTCAGCAGCCGACAGACCACAGGCACCCAGACGCTAGACGACAGCCCTTAGAACCAGAGGATGCGGGGCAGGGGTTGAGGGGAGATGGAAGGAGGGTCTGTTTCCGGGATGGCTATCTTGAGACAGAAGAATGTTGGGTCCTGGGTCCTTGAGAGAAGGTGTTGAGTTCAATTTGGGACACGCTGAATTGCAGACCTACGTGACACATTAAAGCACAGATACTGAACGGGGAGGTGACACATGGCTGCAGGTAAATATAGCATTCAGATGGCAGTGGAGGCACAGGAAGGGGCAGGCTACCAGGATGAGCACAATGAGTCTGGAGGCTCAGGAGCTTCAGAGACCTGGGTCTGAGTCACCACCGCAGGCCAGTCCTGTAGGCTTGGGAGAGGCTCTGCTTCTGATCTGGAAGATGAAATTAATTACGTCTGCACTGAGGGGTTGTTGTGGACATGAATGAGACAGTGTGTCTGAAATCAAGCCCAGAGCCCGATCAGTACCCACTGCTTTCATGTTGTCTGGTGTTCTCATCCCTCATCACACTTGCTTTTCCTGGTTCCCATCCCCCCTTCTCCCATCTGCAGCATGCGTGTTCCAGCATATGCCTGCTACTCAGGTGCAGCGGAGCAGCCCTGGACCAGGGGGAGCACAGCTACCACATGCAGGAGTTGGCTTGTGGTGTGAACACGCTCCAGGAGTCTTCTGTGTTGCTGGAGTTTCTAGGATCAGAGTCTGAGCCTGGGCAGTCCTAAGGAATCACACTCGGTCACATGTCTCCTCAGTAAGTCAATTAGACAAATGAGTAGCGGTGAAAAGCAGGAGAGAGAGAGAAACAGAGAGAGAAAGAGAGAGAGAAGCTTATTGGCTAGCTTTTACATCTTAATTTAACCCATCTCCATTAATCTGTGTATCACCCCGAGGTCATGGCGTACCAGCAAAGTTTCAACATGTCTGTCTCTGGCAGTGGCTCCATGGCTTCCCTCTGACTCCGC
>NC_022033.1:15351269-15371747 GCF_000317375.1 Microtus ochrogaster | reverse complement strand
AGTCAGGAGTTGAACATAATTCAAAATTTTCTTTAGGTCCCTGTAAGATTATCAGTGCCCCTAATCATCAGGAAGTAACCTGGAAAACTATGCCCACATTCCCCAAAAATGGATTATGGATTTTTATCTTTGTTTAGAGTATTAGTTGCAAGATGTTATGGATAATGATCTGGACAAAAACCTAAACAAAGGATATTAGATTCAGAGTTCATTTTTTGAAAAAAAGGGGGGGGTGAAGTGCTGTGGGAGAGTGGTCTTTTATCCTGTCACTTGTATTATTTTAATAAAACGATGATTGGCCAGTAGCCAGGCAGGAAGTATAGGCGGGGCAACCAAGCAGGAAGTAGAGGTAAGGCGACAAGAACAGGAGAATTCTGGGAAAAGAGAAGAGTCAATCTTCAGTCCACCATCCAGATACAGAGGAAGCAAGATGAGAACATCTCACTGACAAAGGTACCAAGCCATAGGGCTAACACAGACAAGAATTATGGGCTAATTTAAGATGTAAGGATTAGTTAATAAGAAGCCTGAGCTAGTAGACCAACCAGTTTATAATTAATGTAGAGCTCTGTGTGTTTCTTTGGGACTGAACAGCTTTGGGACTGGGTGGGCCAGAAACCTCGTTCAACACATTAATTCTGCTAACCCATGAATATGGATGGGCTCTCTACCTAGTAGGTCTTCAATTTCTTTATTCAGTGTTGTGTCTTTTTCACTGGATCAGTCTTTCAGGTCCTCAGGTAGGTTTATTTCTATGTTTCCTTTTTATGTGGTGAATTGGCTTGTTTTCTTCATTTCTTTATCAACATGTTCACTTTGATATATAGAAAAGTTATTGATTTTCGTATGTTGGCTTTGTGTCTTTCTACTTTGCTGGATGCATTTATCAAATCTAAGAGCTTTTCTATTTCTTTCTCTTGGCTTACTGTTCTGTCGAAGGTTTCTAGTACCATTTTGAATAATTGTAGAGAGACCCTTGTCATGTTCTTGACTTCAGGGGAAATACTTCATAATTTTTGTTTTAAGTCTCATGTTGGCCATAGGTTTGTCACATACAGCCTTTACTATGTTGATATGTATTCCTTCTGTTTCTAGCTTCTTTAGGGCTTTTAGTCTGAAAGAATGTTGAATTTGGTCAACTGCCCCCTCTGTATCTATTGAAATGATCACATGATCACATGATTTCTGTGTCTGAGTCTACTGATGTATTGCATTATACTTATTGATTTATACATGTTGAATTAATCTAATCATCGTGTATGTTTAATTTTAATTTTTTTATCTTTTTGACTTTTTGAGACAGGGTTTCTCTGTGTGTAGCCCTGGCCATCCTGGAACTCACTCTCTTAACCAGGCTGGTCTCGAACTCAGAGATTCACATGCCTCTGCCTCCCAAATGCTGGAATTAAAGGCATGTACCACCACCCAGATGATTTTTTAAATTTTATGTGTATTGGTGTTTTCCCTGTGTCCTTGTACCATGTATATATCTGATGCCTGTGGGGAAAACCAGAAGAGGGCATTGTGTTTCCTGGAACTGGAGTGGCAGGCAATTGTGAACCCCCATGTGGGTGCTGGAAACTGAACCAGGGTCCTCTGGAAGAGCAGTCAGTGCTCTTAGTTGCTGGCCATTTCTCTAGCCCTCCTTTCTTCCTGCCTTCTTCCCTCCCTCCCTACCTCCTTCCGTCCCTCCCCAAAACAATGTGTTGACTGGAGTCTGCAAGAATTTTATCATGAATTTTTGCATCTATGTCCATCAGTGAAATTGTTCTGTAATTGTCTTTTTGTTGCTGTGTCTTTATCTGATTTTGATAATAGCAATAGTGGCTTCATAGACTGACTTGTTAACATTATCTTCCCTTTTTATTTTGTAGAGTTTTGGAGCATTGTTATTAATTATTCTCTAAATGTCTGATAGAATTCAGCAGTGAGTCCATCTGGCCCTGGGATTTTTGTTGTTGGCAGGTTGATTTTTGCTGTTTCAATTCTCTTACTTCATATATATTTACTTAAGTTATTTACATCTTTTTTGGTTTAATCTTGGTGGGTTATGTTTAGAAATATATCCATTTCTTCCAGACTTCTAACTCATTGGAATATGCTTTCAAAGTAGTCTATAATGGTTTTCTGAAGTCTGTTGATCTATTGTAATATCTTCTCTTTTACTTTTAGTGATATTTATTAATTCATGCATTTTGGTTCTTTAAGACAGATTCTCATGTGGTGTCAGCTGACTTCTAACTCAGTAAAGACTCCTAATACTCCTGCCTCTACCTTCCAACTGCTCGATATAACAGATGTACTTCAACATTTCAGCTTCCAATTTGATTAGTTTAATTTCCCTCTCTCTCTTTTATTTGGCTAATTTCATTTAGAATTTGTCAGTTTTATTTATATTTTCAAAAAATAACTCTTTGTTCTTTTAGTTTTCATTTCATTCATTTCTGTCTACTAGTTTTAGGTTTGGCTGTTTGTGTTTTTTTTTCTTCTAAAAATATGAGTTGCATTATTAGGTTGCTTATGTGAGTTCTTGCAGATTTTTAAAATGTTTTACTACCATATATTAATTATATACAATAATGGATTTCATTATGGCATTCTCTTACAGGGACATAATGTATTCTGTCATACCCACTCCCTGTCAACCACTCCAACTCCTACGAATCCTCTTCCTCTTTGCAATTAGTTCCCTTCTATTCTCATCTAACTCTTTGTGTGTGTGTGTGTGTGTGTGTGTGTGTGTGTGTGTGTGTGTGTTTGTGTGCATGCATGAGTGAGCAAGTGAGCAAGTGAGAGAGACCCAGTGGTTTTCATAAGGTTATTTACAGAAGTATGAGTGAGAATTTGTTTACAAGCCACAGGCATTTTACTAGTGTCTACACCTCTGGAGAAAAATGTCCCTTCCATCTCCATCAACCTGTAACGGCATATAAACCCTCAAGGAGTGGTGGGACACCATGAATCCTTCTTCTTTTCATGAGAGGGTATTGATGGACCCAGTCTTCTGAAAACATTTTGCAGGTCATTTCAAATTCTCTTAAATTAAGAGTGCCACAGCTACGCCATGCCCAGAGTCAGCATCCCACACCTCTCCCTCCCTTTTCCTCTGGCCCTTGCTTTGTTTCTGCCCTTTTTTTGTGATGTTTCCTGAGCCTTGGAGGATGTAATACAGATGTACCATTTGTGACTGCATTCAACAGTTATTTCTTCTCAGTCATCTCTCGCATTCCCCACTGACCACTGGAGAAAAACGTTTTTCTGACAAGATGATAGTAGCTCTAATCGATGAGCACACTATAATAGATTAAAAGCATTTTGATAGGTATAGCATGCTTGTTTAGCACAACAATAGCAGTAGCTTCCCCACTACTGCTTGTGACTTCCTTAGATAGGGGCTTTTGGCCATATTTACAGGGCCAGGCAATGAATTCCTTCCTAGAGAACAGGTGTTTAATCTAAGCGAGGGTGGCTGGTCACCTCTATGACAGATTCGCCACGATCACACCAGTATGCTCATCTTGCCTTGCCATTTTGTATTGTTGAGCACAAGCTTCACAACTGAGTAAGAGTGTTGGCGATTTCTCCCAGCAGCCTGTATGGTACCCTCAAAGCGCTAAGAGCACGAGCAGTCAGGGAGGAGGCTTTTCTGTATCTGATGACTCTAGTGTGCGTTATCCCCGACAGTCTTGTTGATTATTTGATGTAGGTCCTCATAGATATAGATGTCCCCCTTAGAATTAACTCTGTTATGTCCTAAAGGTTCTCTGTTAATTTTCATTCAATTTGGGGGATTTAAAATTTTTCCGATTTCTTCAATGTTCCACCAAACATTCTGGGGTGTACTATTCATTGTCTGTATTTGTATATTTTATTTTAGTTTCCCCTTGTTATTGACTTCTGGTTTTATTACATTACGATCTGATAAGATACAAGGAATGATTTTTATATTTATGAAGACTTACTTGATGTCCTAAAATGTGATCTATTTCAGAGAACGTTCCATGGGCTGCTGGGAAGGATGAGCATTCTGCAGCTGCTCTAGGGTGCTCTGTAGATGCCTTTTAACTCCATCTTAGCTACAGGTGAAACTTTTTAAGCCTTTTGAAAATTATTTCTCAGAGCCAGTCATATGGTGCAAGCCTTTAGTGCCAGCCCTTGGGAAGCAGAGGCAGGAAGATCTCTGTGAGTCTGAGGCCAACCTGGTTACACAGAGAGTTTAAGGAGAGCCAGAGCGATACAGAGAGGTTTTGTCTCAAAAAAAAATTCTTGTTCAAAAAGTTCCCCTGCAAGTGTCTTTAGCCAGAGTCAGCTTACTGGCCCCTAGTTTTTATTATTACTAACTAATAATAACAAAATGTATTGATGGGTTACGGCGGTATGTTTCTGGTACATTCCTACCTCACACACTGATCTCGTAAGCACGTATTTTTCCTTTATGATGAGAACAGTCAAAGTCTTCTTCCCTAGCACTGTTGAATCAAATGACCCAACGAGCTCAGTGTGTCTCCCCGTGTGGCAGAACACCAGGGCTCGTGCCTGCCAGCCGGCTGTGAGTCTGTCTGTCCTGACATATTCCTTCATGTCTGTTAGCTTCTGTTGTCTTCTCACTGCGGGCTGAATGTCCTGTCCTCTGTCCACCGGGGGCTTCGACAGTGGAATGTTGTCTTCATTTTGATAGAGAAGAAATGTTAGATATCACATCTTTGTTATACGACAAATAATCTTTTTAAATTAGGGTTTTGCTCACGGTGGCTCCTGCTCTACAGAAGGCTGGCACAGCAATGTGGAGTGTGTTCCTTTTCCCCTTGGGGAGCATCTCCCGCGCTTCCTGCTCCTCTTGCTTGCGGCGCCTTTTTTTGCCTGATGGCAGAAAAAGATTACTCTATATTTTATTCTAGTTTCCATGTCTTAATTAAAATAATAACTCTTTGATTCCTTGGGGATTTATTTTGATATGTGGTGGGAGGCCTTGGATTTTTTTCTACCCCAAACTGCAAATGAATCGTTCCAACATCGTTAATTGAGCAGCTCACGAAACTTCCCATTAATTTAAATGCCACTTTAATCAATACTAAATTCTAACATGCACCGGGGTGTGTCTGCAGGCTTTTTACTCTCTCATAGTGATGCCTGTTCTTCTGTATTGTTTTTAAATTATTATTTTACAGCCCATTTCATATCTGGTAGGTGAAATGTATTATTTATATTTGTGAAAAATTTATTATTCACTATGTTTATTTCTCCATTCATTGTTTAGACTCAGAATTTTATAAGTTTTAGTAAGTTGTTAGTTGAGTTTTAATTGGGATTCCATTAAGCTTGTATATGACTTTGAAAAGAATCAATAGTTTGTAGTGCCTTTTCCCCATCCTTGTGTAGGTGTGTGTGGTTACTGCTGAGTGCTGAGGACTCCCTTCAAACTGCAAAGTCTCACACTGTTGCAAATGCTTCTTCATGAGTCTCTGAGACTCTACTCCTAAGGAGAAAAATCAAACAGTTTGTCTGTCTGTCTGTCCATCCATTGATCTAGATATCATCTTCTCTTTTTTTTTTTTCCAAGACAGGGTCTCTTTGTGTTCCTAGCTGTCCTGGAACTAGCTCTCTAGATCAGGCTGGCCTTGAACTCACAGAGATTTGCTAGCCTCTGCCTTTGCTGCTGGGTTTAAAGGTATGCACCACCACTGCCGAGCTTCATATATCTATTTTTAATCTATCTACTTATGTATCAATAATCAATCATCTATCTGTCATCAGTTCATTATCTATTGATTATGTGCTTATACATTCATCTATCATCTATAATCAATTATCATCTATCTATTAATAAATCATTATCTAGCATCTATCTATCTATAATCTATTATCTGTTATCATTGATCCTTTATCTATAATCTGCATAGGTATCAATAATCTATCTATAGATCAATCACCTGTCTAACATCTACTTAGCTGTCATTTGTCTATTATCTGTCTATCTGCTTATTTATCATCTATCTATCTATCTATCTATCTATCTATCTATCTATCTATCTATCTATCTATCACAGTTCTTTCCAGCTGGAAGCAATTCTGTCCTGGGGGATGCTTGGCAAGGAGATAACTTTATCTGTCACATCTGGAGACCAGCAACTGGTATCTGGAGAGCTGAGGCCTGTGATGTCACTAAACATCTTACACTGACCAGGTCAATAGTTGCCTGAGAGAATTGTCAGTCCCAAATACAGGCAGTACTGAAATGGGGAATCCTAATCTCCACGGTGAGTGGTTCTCTCCCTATGGAGTGTTTATTGGCGTAGAACGGGGTGAATCTGTCTGTCTGTGTCAGGGATTGGCTCACTGTCCTGCAGGTCTCATCTTCAAACCTCCCATTAAGTGGTGTCATTAGCTTACCCAGAGCCCAAGTTCACAGAGGTGTGATAGTCTGAGCTGACTTTGTGGAGAGCTGTGGTGTCCTAAAGCAGACTAGACCAAGGACTGTATGCTGTGGGACAATGGTACTGAACCCTGTAAAGATTTGTTACTTGTACTGATTTAATAAAATGTTGATTTTAGTAGTAGTAGCCAGGCAGGAAGTATAGGTGGAGTGACCAGGACAGGAGAATTCTGGGAAGAGGAAAGGGTCAGTCTGCAGTCGTCACCCAGACACAGAGGACACAAGATGAGAATGCCTCACTGATAAAAGCTACCAAGCCACATGGCTAACACAGACAAGATTTATGGGTTAATGTAGGAGGTAAGAGTTAATAAGAGGCCTGAGCTAATAGGCCAACCAATTGATAACTAATATGGACCCCTTTGTGTTTCTTTGGGACTGAACAGCTGCAAGACTGGGTGTGATGAAAACCCGCTGTCAATAATTGTAGGAAGAGGAGATCCATCATTCCACTTATACAGACTTGTGAAACTCACTTGTTACAGGAGTCTAAGAAGTGGTCTCTTCAGTGGAAGACTGAGTGGAAGGGGCCATGAAGAGGTTTTTGGACATTTATTCAGGGCACAGGGAACCTGGATGGCAGATGGGGAATGTACCCTATTCCTGGGACACAGTTGTCTTAAAAAATATGGCAGAGGCCAAGGAAATGATCCGGTGGATAAAAGTGCTTGCCACACAAATGTGAGGCCCCAAGTTTGAATTCCCTGAACCCACGTAAAGCTAGATTACAGGAGTGACTGACGGTGACCCCAGTGCTCTTATGCTGAGGTGGGAGGTGGGGACAGGAGAGTCCCTGGAGCCTTACTGGCCAGATAGCTTGGAGTACACAGTATATCCAGAGATTCTATTCCAAACACACCAGGCATAGAATGTATGTACCCATATTCCCACACATGAACAGACACACACATCATTCACACACATACAAACTTATTTACATATCCCATATTTGGTTTATCCTTCCTTCACTGATGGGCATTTATGCTATTTTACTTTTTGGCAATGAATAATAGTCCTATTATGAATATGGATATAGGAACAACTTCTTGACGAGCTGGAGAGATGGCCCAGCAGTTAAAGGCACTTGCTACATAAGCATGAGGACCAGAGTTATGATCCCAACACACCTGTAAAGGTTAACCATGGTCCCACACACACCTGCAGCCCCAACACCAAGTAAGGCAGAGACCAGAGTGTGGCTGGAATTTGCTGGCTTCCAGCTTAGCTGAAAACAGGAGCTCCGGGATCAGTGAGAGACCTTGCCTCAAAGGAACAAGGCAGAGAGTGTAGAATAGGAAACCTGATGCTATCCTCTGGCCTCTGTGCATACAGAGGTACACATGTGCACACAGCACATACAAACACATCATATCCCCTTCCTCCCATCTCCCCTGCCCTCAGCATCTTTTAGTAGCATCTTTTACTTCTTGGCATGGGTGGTGAGGAGCATCACTAGGTCCTACGGTGATTCTGTGTTTAATACCGGGGAGCTGTGATATTGTTTTCATAGTTTGCATCCCGTCCACAGTGCCCATGGGCTCTGGTTTTTCTACATCTTCAGCGCTCACATCTGTCAGCACCAACCCCATTATAACTTACTGCATCACTCTGTATATCTTTTCCATGTGTCTTGTGAGGCAACCACTTACATCATTTATGTAGAAATGTCTGTTCAGGCCCATTGCTCATTCCTGAACCTGATGTTTTCTGAGTCACCTGCTTTTTTATTACATTTATTTCTTTGTTTATTTAGTGTGGAGGGCGCTTGGGCCAAGCCGTGTGTGTAGAGGTCAGAGGACAACCTGCAGTAGTCAGTTTTCTCATGGGGATTAAAGTCAGGTCGTCAGACTTGGCCACAAGTGACTTTACTCTCTGAGTCACCTCCCTGGCCCAAGTCCTGTGCTTTTAAACATGACATTGAAAGTATCATCCTGCATGGGCTGGGACTGTAGCCCAGTGGTAGGGTACTTGCCTAGGATGTGTGACACCCTAGACTCAATCCCAGTACTGCAGAACAAATAAAACCAAATAAAGTAGAATAAATAACAACAACAACAACAATAAAAATGCCATGTATACCATCTTGCATTTCCCTTTTCATTAACTTTCTTATTCTTCGTTTTAACAGCTGTATGGTGCCCTGTAATGTGCGCACACTTCTACTTACTGACCCTATCGGACATTTGGAGGGTTTCCCTGATCATTGTGACAGAGCTTCAGGGAACATTTTTACTTGATTCTATGGCTCAATTTCTTTCCTTTTTTTTTTCCCTCTAAGACAAGGTTTTTCTGTGTAACAGTCCTAGCTGTCTTAGAACTTGCTTTGTAGACCAGTCTGACCTCAGACTCAGATCACCTGCCTCTGCCTTCTGAGTGCTGGAACTAAAGGCGTGCACTATGCCTGGAAAAGGATTTTTGCTTTCAAATTTTATTTATTTATTATTATTTATTTGTTTTATGTGTACGGGTGTTTTGCCTGCATGTATGTCTATACAGCATATGCGTGCCTGGTACCCATGGAGATCAGAATAGAGTGCTGGCCTCCTGAGACTGTAATTAACAGATAGTGTGAGCTACCTGGTGGGTGGGGAATTGAATCCAGGTCCTCTGGAAGATCAACCAGTAGTCAACCTCTGAGCCATATCTCCAGCTATGGATCAATTTTTGAGTAGTCAAAATATAAGTTTTCAATAGCCATTTATGAGTCTTCTAGAAAAACAATATTATCATGGACTCAAAACAATCCTTTTGTTCACTCAGAGTTGCAGTTCCAATTTATTTCTGATCTTCACTTTGCTTAGAAATCTCAGAACCATGACATACAGCAGCAGTAGGGACAGTGAATATCCTTGTTTTGTCCTTGACATTGATGATTTGGCCTCCTGCGTTTCTGTTAAGGATGGATGGTTTAGCCTTTTGGGTTAAGATAAATGTTATCATTATTTTTTTTTTTCGAGACAGGGTTTCACTGTAGCTTTGGATCCTGTCCTGGAACTAGCTCTTGTAGACCGGGCTGGCCTTAAACTCACAAAGATCTGCCTGCCTCTGCCTCCCAAGTGTTGGGATTAAAGGTGTGCACCACCACCGCTGGGCGATAAATGTTATTTTTATTTTAAGGTATGATCTCTTTGTGTTTAATTAATTCATTATTTTATTTATTTATTTTATTGGTTTTTCGAGACAGGGTTTCTCTGTGTAATAGCTCTAGCTGTCCTGGAACTCACTCTGTAGACCAGGCTGGCCTTGAACTCACAGAGATCTACCTGCCTCTGCCTCCTGAGTGCTGGAATTAAGGGCATGTGCCACCACTGCCCGTCTATTCAAATTATTTTTATAGATTAACTTCATCATATGGTTTTCTTTTTCTAATTATTATAGTAACAACTTTATATTATTTATTTTGGAGATGAGCATGTTGATATGTAGCCCTACTTGGTGTGGTGGTCACCGGGTAGAACAGGCTGACCTTGAATTTACAGTGGCTCTCCTGCCTCCCCTGCCAGGGCCTGTGATTACAGGCGTGTGCCGCCTCCTTGCAAAAGTAAACTTCACTACAATAGCAGCCTTGCAGTTTCAAATGCATTCTGCTAATTAACTGCAAAGTTACATTTGTCTGTGTTTCGTTTAATGAATTTTGTGCATGTGAGACATTAATGATGATTGACTTTTATGAGTCATCTTTGTTTAACTCAAAGTGACAAGTTTTTTTCCTTTCATACGAGGACATTATTGAGATAATTTGCATTTAGGGAAATGCACAAACCTTAAGCATACGACTTGATGAATTTTGACAAATATGCACACCACGGTATCTACCATTAAAACCAAGACATGCTGCAGTTTTACATCCCCAAGAAGCCCCTTTGCGACTCTTGCATTCAGCCATTTCTCTGTGGGGGGAGGAGATGGCTCAGTAGACAAAGTGCTTGTGTGAGTATGAGGACCAGCATTTGGATCCTCAGAAACCACGTAAAGCTGGGTGGGTGTGATGGTGCAATCCCTGCACTTGGGACACGTAGAAGGGCGATCCTGGGGCAATCGAGCTAGCTATCGAGACCAGCAGACACTCACACACCCACACATTTGAACACTTGTGCACACGCGTGCACATACCATACATGTATTCCTGGGAAAAGAAACTGCGTCTCTGATTTCTGTCAACATAGATTCATTTTGTCGCTCAAGAGCATCACGTAAATGGCATCCGTTTGTTCTCTGTGATTGGCTTCTTCCATCCCACGAGGCTTTGAGACTTATCTGGCGTGTCATGTCAATAGTCTGTTGAGCTTTGTGAGATGAGCGGATAAGATTTTTCACCTCTTTTAATGCCCTGAAAGGTTTTGCCACATGGAAATGTTTTGATGTGGGGAAGGCATCTAAGATATCACAGGAGGCAGGAGCCATCACCGAAGACATCTTTTGGCAATCTCCTTTACATTTTCCCCTGGAACTTGTCTATTGAGGTAGACCATTTGTCCTTAAGACAGAGGCATGGATGGAGAGGTGGGATGGGGGGAAAGTGGAGAAAGCGGGAGGAGGAGAAGGAGTTGGAACAGGGATAGCTGTGTAAAATGAGAAAAGATTGTATTATAAAAAAATCTTAATAAAAAAAAGACAAGTTTTGGTATGTGGTGTCCTTCTAGAAAATAATCCATCTGTTGAGGTTTTGAAATTATAATCACATACTATGCTGAGTCCTCTCAGGGTGCTTGGCTCTATTGTTTCCCTTTTGGCAGTGATACATTTTTGCTCCCATTAATGAACGATGCAGGTTATTTTATGAACTCTGAAGTTTACTTACTTCTACCTTTTACTGACCATTTACAGTTGCTAATCAATAATTAGTATCAGTGATGTTCGTTGTTTGCTCCCCCAATATGGAACTTAAGGTTATTTTTTATCTTTCTGTGTGTGTGTGTGTGTATGAGTGTATGTGCATGCTCACATATATGAGCATGGGCATGGCTCATCATTGCACATGTTGAGGTCAGAGGTCAACCTTGGGTATTGGTCCTTGCCTTTTCAACTTTTGTTTGCCGATGTGAACTGCAAGCTGGCTGGGTTCTGTGTGCCCGCCCCCCAGTCTCTGTCTTCCATCCTGCTATGTCCTGTGCTAGGTTATAGATCTGTGCTAATGTCTCCAGTTTTACATGGGCTCTGGGGGTCCAAAGTCAGGGTTCTGACACTTTCTCCATCAAGTCATTTCAGCAGGCCCTAATGTTACTTTTATTGACTTAAGATAGAAATAAAAATGTCAGCAGGCTGCCATTCCTTCTGGAAGCTCTGCTGAGGAATCCTTCTGCTGCATTTGTGTGTGTGTATGTGTGTGTGTGTGTTCATGTGTGTGTATTCATGTGTGTGTATTCATGCATGAATTGGTGTGGAGGCCAGAGGTCAAACTCAAGTTCATGCCTCTGGAGCTTCCTACCTTTGTTTTGAAGCAGGGTGATTCTTCTGAGCAGGTTAAACTGGCCAAGGGGCCCCAGGGACCCTCATCCCTTCACCCAACCCTGGCTGTGGGATTACCGGTGCATGCCACCGCACCCAGCTTCTTAAAAGCATGCTGGGGATGGAACTCGAATATCCGTGCATTTATTGGCTGAGATGTCTCCCAACCCCCACTCTCTGCTCCTTGCTCCCAGCACACTCTGTGTGCTCCTAGCTCCCATTCAGCCTCTGCTCCCAGGATCTTCCTTTTTGCTTTCGGCAAAGTTAGTTATCTTTCAGCTTCTTTACTCTGGATATTTCCAACTTTTACATACTGCGATTTCCTTTTTACTCTTAGTTTTTAAAATTAGCATATAAGGGAATGGGTTCGACAATGCATTTTCACACATATTTTGCTTTGTTGACCCTCTTGCCTGCTCCCCACCCCACGCTGTCTGGGTCGCCCTGTTCTTTCCTCCTCTACCCTCTCTTATGCTTTAAAGGCACATGGGTTCTATTTCCCTCCTCTCCCACCCCCTCCCTTAAGATCTGCCCCCCCCCCCGCCGCCGCATGGTCCCCTTTCTATTCTCACGACTTATCCCCTCCCCCCCATACACACATCCATAAAAATTAAAGTCTAGACTCCACATACGGGAGGAAGCATGTGACATTTGCCTTTCCGAGCCTGGGGTACTTCACTGAAGACGGCGATTTCCAGACCCATCCGTTTCCCAGTAAATGTCACAGTTTCATTTTTCTATGGCTAAATAAAATTCTATCACATATGTATGTACCATGCTTTTTTTTTTTTTCCCTCATCCATTTATCTGTTGATGGGCGTCTAGGCTGGCTACATTTCTTGGCTAATGTAAATATTGAAGCACACTTATTACTGTTATCATAGCTGGTGTTTTTGAGATAGGGTCTTGTTATGTCGCCGAGGCTGGCCTTGAACTAGAGATCCTCTGGCCTACATTTCCAAAATGCTGGGATTAGATGTATGTACTGCCATGCTTCACTACTTTGATCTTTTATTTAAAAGTATTTGTTATTTTCAAAATGTTAATAAAAAAAACTCATATTAACCATTCTAATCAAATTAAGTCAGTCTCGGAAAGACAGATACCGTATGTTTTCTCTCATAGCTACATAAAGTCATGTGTGTGTCTGTGACATTAAAGTAGAAGTGAAATCATCAAGGGGACAAAAGGGACTATGTTGGGGAGGGATGATATGCTCAGGGTACAGTGTGTTCTTACAGAAGAGGGTCCTGCGACAGAGCGGAGCACAGTGAATGTACCCAGCAGAAAGCAGAAAAAGAAGACAGAGGTGCAGTTGCAGTTATTGTGTCTGAATTAGAATTCCTTCAAGGCTCCCACCGCCATTGGGTTACACCATGTAACTCTTTCATTGCTTTGAGTCATTGGGGGAAACCCCATCTTTTCTTCCTTCTAGTCAATGTGTCTTCTATTTAAAAATAAGTTCAATAGGGCTGTGGAGATGTCTCAGCAGTTAAAGCAATTACTACACAAGGGGGAGGTCTGGCGTTTGAATCCTGAGAGCCCACATAAACGCCAGGTGGGCGTGGTAGACCGCTTGCGTTGATTCCAGCTTCGGAAGGCTGGAACAGGGCATCCTTGGAGCAAGTTGGCTTTCGACAGTAACCACGTTGACAAGCTCCGGGTTTGGCTGAGAGCCCCTGCTTCAGGGGTGGAAGAAGTATTGAGGGGAATCCCGGATATCACCCTTGGGCTTCCACACGCATACACACATGCTTAGAAACAGTGAAGTATACAAAAGGCAGAAAACAGCGGTATAAAAAAATGAGTAAAACATACCAAGAGATCACAACATGCAGATTACAGGAGTCGAAGAATGAGGGGACTTGGAAAACCAATCAGGAAACAGCAAGGAAATTATGTAGGAAGAATGTGGACCCAGCAAATGTTTAATAAAATAGAATCACACTTGTGTTACCTACATGTGGGGGGAGATATGCATGTCTGTGTACATGTATATGCATGTGTGTACCTGTGTGTTTGGTGTAGGACATTGAGTACCCTGCTCTATCACCATCTGCCACATTCTTCCAAGACAGGGGATCTCGCCAAACCTGAGGTTGGTTCCTTTTTTTCTGGTGAGGTTGGCTGATCTGCAAACCCTAGAAATCGCCATGTCTCCTGTGCTGCGATTACAGGGGCACACTGCCTTGCTTGACTTTCTATGTAAGTGCTGGGATTTGAACTTGGGCTTTCATCCTTATGCAACAAGAGCTGTTAGCCCCGAGCCATCTCCTTCCCTCATGCTTTTGAAAAGAGGTTTTGTTTGTTTGTGTGCTTGCTTGCTTGTTTAACAATAATGATCATACACCTGAAGTTTCTGGCGTACTTAGAAGAAACTTGATGTCAGGGCTGTAGAACGAAAGCTAACTTGTAATTTGCATATGGTGAGACTGCAAACCGAAAGATCCCACCTTGTGTGATCACAGAACAGGACAGATGTGCCCCCGCTGAAGCCTTCTCAGTAGAAACACACAAGCCTACTTTTGAGAGTTTGTAGAAGGAAAACGTGGTACTTACTGTCTTAGTTACTTCTGCATTGCTGTGATAAAGCAATGTGACTTAATCACTTAGCTGTGACTAAGGCAGCTTCCAGAAGGAAGGGGTTATCTGGGCTAATGATGGTTTCAGCAGGATAGAGTCCATCACCATCACCACAGCGAGGCATGGCAACAGGCAGGCGTGGCTGTAGGAGCAAATGCTGGGGGCTCACACCTTGAATGGCAAGCACAAGGCAGAGGGAACAAACTGGAAATGGCACAGGTTCTTCAACTCTCCAAGCCTACCTTCCCCAACAAGGCCAGACATCCTAAACTCAAACAGCACCACCAATTAGAGACTAAATGCTCAAATGCCCAAGATTATGGGGGACATTTATCATTTAAATCAGCACAATTATAAAACCAAAAAGGAGAGTAAACTAATTAAAATTTTATTTATTTATTCTTTTTTTTTTCAAAACAGAGTCTCTCTGTGTAGCCTTGGCTGTCCTTGAACTCTCCGTA
Organism: Microtus ochrogaster; assembly: GCF_000317375.1. Classification (NCBI taxonomy): domain Eukaryota; kingdom Metazoa; phylum Chordata; class Mammalia; order Rodentia; family Cricetidae; genus Microtus; species Microtus ochrogaster. The sequence goes on along the minus strand of NC_022033.1, from coordinate 15,356,822 downwards.
GGCCAGGTTGGCCTTGAACTCACAGAGATCCACTTACTTCTGCCTCCCTAGTGCTGGGATTAAAGGCGTGAGCCTCCACCACCTGGTATCCTTCAGCAAATCCTAGAGGCGTGTGTCACCACACTGGTGCAAATTTATTACTTATCAGTTTAGGTTTTTTTTTTTTTTTGAGTCAGGTCTCACTGTGTAGGCCAGGCTAGTTTGAACTCATAATCTTCCTACCTCAGCTTCTTGATTACTGTCCTAAATTTGTTTTGGGAGCTATGTAACTTATAAAACACTATCCTTTAGGTGATACAATCTTTCAATTAATTTGTGCGTGTCTGTATATGTGTGTGCGCTCACACTAGTGTGTATATGTGTACATGCTCATGTGCGCATACTTGAAGGCACAGAGGTCAATGTTGAGTGTCTTTTTCAGTCATTCTACATTTTTTTTTTGAGACAGAGTTTCTCTGTGTTAACAGCTCTCCTTGTCCTAAAACTCAATTTGTAGATCTGACTGGCCCTGAACTCACAGAGACCCACCTGTCTCTGTCGCCTCAGAGCTGGGACCACTGGGGTGCTTGTTCACACTCAACATTTTTACACGAGTCCTAGGAACTGAAGTCAGGTCCACATGCCCATGCAGAAAGTGTTTTCCCAAGGGCACCGTCTCCCAAACACCTCAACTAATTTTAACAGCGGAACATGGAAGGCAGACAATGAGGCTCAGAGAGTTTAAACGACCTGGCCAAGTTCCCAGAGTTTGCCAAAGCTGGGATTTAGATGGACATCTCTGATTCTTTTGGCCTGTCCCTTGTGGTCACCTCAAGGTCACAGGATGGTTGAAGAATGGGATGAAGGTCCATAAGGTGTGAAAAGTAAAGACAAAGATGACCTGTGCCAGCCAAGTCTTCACTGTGTCTAGTGACACTTCCCTGACAGCAGCCACCAGCAGCTTCTCTGCACCCATCACTTGCCAGACTTGGTTTGTGGCCTGCCCCCTTGGCAGAGCAGCTGGGAAATGTAGCATTTCAAATGGGTGTGTTGCTTCCTTAAGTAGTACCAAAGTTCTGTTGGGAAGGCAGATTGGAGTAGGCATCCATCCGGGTGTCTGCAGAAGGTGGGAGCCAAAGCAGGCAGCGTGTGCTTTTCCTTGCTTAACCAGATAGTGTTTACATGGATGGCTAAGTCTCCTTTTTCTTGGCTTTGGATACTGCAAATTATTTTCCTGGAATGGAATCAAGCTTTCAATATAATGTACGTATTTAATATTTAAATACCACGAGTTAGCTGCCTTTTTCTCTCCCCAAGTCAAGATTATGAGAAGGAAACCAAATCTTGTTAGGATCTAATTTGAGTTGCTCTGCTAATAAAAATAAATTAATAGGGGTCTGGGGAGATGGCTCAGCTGGTGCTCGACGATGCGCAAGCGTGGCGGCCTGTGTGAGGAGCGGGTGTGGTGGTGGGTAGTTGCCCCAGCACTGGGAGGGTGGAGCCTGGAAGATCACAGGCTCACTGGCCTGTTGAGTCAGTGAGTTCCAGGTTAGGGAAGACTGTGAATCAAAACATAAGGTGGAAGACTGGGAAGAGGCTAGCTTTACCAGGGTGAGAACCTGAGCTCGGATCCACATCATAGGTGATAGTGCACACCTGTAATCACAGCACTAGAAGACTGAGACAGGAGGATGATGGGGACTTGCTGGCCAGCTAGTCTAACCAATCAGTGAGTCATCCCGTGGAAGAACATCTTTAAAAAATAAGATGGAGAGAGGAAGACACTCAACATTGACCTCTGGTATGCACCGACAGACACACAAAAGTGATGACAATTAGTATTTATTTATTTATTTATTTATTTATCTCTTTGAAACAGGGTCTCTGTGTATCCCTGCCTGTCCTGGAACTCGCTCTGTAGACCAGGCTGGCCTCTAACTCACAGAGATCTGCCTGCCTCTACCTCCCAACTGCTGGGATTAAAATACTGTACCCCCACTGCCGGGCAACATTTAGTTTTTTAACTACCCTACAAATGATTGTCTGTCGTCTTCCAGACTTTTCTTTCCATTCTCAACTCATCATTTCTACCGCTGTCCCTTCTGATAGAAACTTCAGCCCATTGGATGCTCGAGAGAACCTTTACTTGGAGCAACTCATGCCGCAGATGGGGAAACTGAGGTCCAGGAAGTCAGGGAACTCTCTAATAAGTACTGAATCCCTCCAGGGTTTGCCAAAGCTGGGATTTAGATAGAAATTTCTGATTCTTTTATCTGCCCAATATGGTCACCTCATGGTCACAGGATGGTAGCAGCACGAGATAAAAGCCACAAGGTGTGAAGAGCCAAAGTCAAACGATGATGCATGCTCAGCCTAGTCTGCACTGTGTTTAGACACTTCTAAAGTCCACCCAGCGGTTCTGATGTGGTCATCTCAGAAGGCCTGTGTCTCCCTAGAATCATAATTCAGACTCAAGGAGAAGCCTTTGTTTAACTCTAGGAAGGGAAAGGTAAGCTTAGTTAGGGAGGTCACCAGTTGGAGGACACAGTACCACCTTGGCCAGCCCCTGTAGATGGTGCTGCATCAAAGCTTAGCTTGAACTGTGAGCTCCCTTTCTTCAGGGAAGGAGGTGGGGCGTTAATCCCAGCACCAGAGGCAGAGGTGAGGCAGAGGCACGTGGATCTCTGTGAGTTCAAGGCCAGCCTGGTCTCCAGAGCTAGTGCCTGGATAGCTAGGGCTATACAGATAAACCCCGTCTTGAAAACAAACAAACAACAACAAAAAACAAACAAAAGGAATGAAAGGAAGGAAGAAAGAAAAAGGCCTCCCTTCTTTCCCTGTTGTCAGGCATCCCGGGGAAAGGGTCTATCGTCACTAGTCACCTGTTTGGGGCAGAGGTCAAATCATGCATCTATGACGTATGAGACCTTGGGTGATAAATCTGGAATCTGTCCTGCTCTGAGGCTTCCCAGTCTAGGCAGGCTGAGGCCTTGCTGAGGGCCTAGAGTTTTGGAAAAAATGTCATACGCCTTGTTGGAGCCAGAACTTCCTTTCTTGTAAAGACTGTTTTTGAATCAATGAATTATGTGTGCACCTGTGTCACGGTGTGTGTGGAGATGAGAGGGTAACCTGTTCGGGTTGGTTCTCTCTTTCCACCATGTGTTCTGGGAGTCAAACTCAAGCCATCGGATTTGGTGAGCTGCCTCACTGTCCCTGGACCTGGAACCTTCAGCAGGTTCACCTGTGTGGAAGGAAGCTTGGCTAGTCTTCAAGCTGTGGGGACTCCCAAACTACAGTCCATATGTGTTCCCCGTGACACTTCCTTGGTATGCTGACTAGTTTTTTGTGTACTTGTTTGTTTTGTTTTTGTCAACTTGACACAAGTTAGAGTCATCGGAGAGGAGGGATCCTCGACTGAGAAAATGCTACCCTAAGATCCTGCTGTAGGCAAGCCTGCCGGGCATTTTCTTAATTAGTGATTGATGTGGGAGAACCCAGCTCCCTTTTGGTGGTACCATCCTTGGCTGGTAGTTTTAGGTGCTATAGGAAATCAGGCTGAGAAAGTCATGAGGAGCAAGCCAGTAAGCAGCACACCTCTGTGGCTTCTGCTTCAGTTCCTGCCTCCAGGTTCCTGCCTTGAGTCCTGCCCTGTCTTCCCTCTGTGATGGAGTGTTACCTGGAAGCGTAAGCTAAAGACAAGAACCAAAACCAACCAAACAAAATCCTCTTTTCTTCCTGAGTTGCTTTTGGTCATAGTGTTTTATCACAGCAAGAGAACCCTACTTAAGTCAGCCAGCTTATCTGTATTGTCCGTGTTTGCCACATTTCCACGTGTACCCCACATTGTCTCCACTGTCAGACCGGGCCAGACGCAATAACTGCTAGCCTCACTTCCATGGAAGCAGTGGGTGGCAGAGGGGTTGGTTGAGGTGAAACCCAGATGGTCCTCCTGCCTCAGCTCCTCAGCTCAATCACCTGCTTCCAGAGGAAGATGGAAAGAGCTCAGGTCATTTTGCAGGGCCAAGAGGGTTTGAGAAACTCAAATACCCACCCCCCAATTCTCCACCTGCCCCCACCCCCTGCCATAGTATACAGGATTGGTTGAAGCATTCCATCAGCCAGCCTGCACTTGCCGAAGCTTGGGGGCTGGGGCCAGGGGAGAGCAATGTTGTCACTTTAATTGCATTGGCATAAATATTTGATATTCAATAAATTAGATCTGGAGCAAAGAAAACATTCTTGCAAATGGAGTTTTTACCTGGAGCCCAGCCCCATTAGCAGAGGAGTGGAGGGCAGCTTGCCCCAGGGCCGGTAATTAACTCAAGTGGAGCAGAACTAAGCATTTTTGACAGCCTTCCTGCTCTCGAATTAACTGTCATCTCAGAGGGAAAAAGAAACTGCATTGTCACATGAAGGTTTTTGCAAGGCTCCGCCACCACTGCCGGGCTGGGCTCCATCTCCCCTTGATGCCCCAAGAAGTGTTTTCATCATTACAGACAAGTTTAAAAGCGACTAATGATGTATTTTATATCTACGTACCTGAATCACAGATTTCACCAAAAGAGAAGACATTAGCGTAGTAATTCAATTTTTTCCCTCCCTTTTGGCAGATGTAATGAAACAAGCTGTGGCGGGTGCCGTTAGAAGTCACAACACTGTGATATTTGAAGATAGCACCGTCTGGGTTTTTTTTTTTTCTTCACCTCTCCATATCAGGACTCGCCTATAATGAGCAATAGCTCAGTCCCTGTCTGTCTTCACTATCTTCCCATTACTCCCACCCCCACCCAGCATTTATGAAAGTAGCAATTGCTTCTGAGAAAAGGAAAACCACTGGAGCTTGAAGCTCCTTCTAGAAGTCACTGTTTGCCTTAGTCTGTGGGAACCCAATACAGTAGAAATTGGAGTTTGGCTGGGCTTCGCCTTGCTATCATGGCTGCAGGCAGTTTTATTTTTTATAAGATTGGAGAACTCTCTGCAAGATGTTGGGTACGTGCTCTGCTGGAGAAGGAAGGCTGCATGTGTGTGTGTGTGTGTGTGTGTGTGTGTGTGTGTGTGTGTGTGTGTGGCAGATGTGAGCTGTACAGCTATTTACACACACTTGAGTCTCCTGGGTTCTGCCCCTTTCGTCACTCAACCTTGGCACCATTTCCCTTCTGAGTTTCTGGACTCTTTCTCCTTTCTGCCTGACCCTCACCCTGACCCGGATGCTACCTTCTGTTTTCCTTACTCACTGTGCCATGAAAAGCGTGAAGCTGAAATCCTGCCTTCCACCAGGACTTCTTAATGTCACCTCAGAAGTGTTTCCCTGACCTTGGCTGCTCTTTGTAATTTGGGGATCCTGTGCTGAATGTAACCAGAACACACTTCATGATGTCTAGTCAACCTGGATGCTCTTTTGGGTGACTTCCCCTTTGAGTCTTAGGAAACATCAAGCTTGGCCGCTTCTTAGTTTCCCTCTCCACCCCCTGCTCTTTCCCTGGCTAACTTCCAGACATCCTCTAAGACCCACTGACATTTCACATGCTCCATGAACCCTTTCCTAACTTCTGTAGCCTGAATTATGTATATTTA
>NC_022033.1:15348440-15350098 GCF_000317375.1 Microtus ochrogaster | reverse complement strand
CACCAAGCCATCCTTTCAGCAGGTATTGAGTGTTTGCAGGTGTTTGATTTTGTGTTGAATCCTGGAGACAACTTAGCAAAAAGAGATTTTAGGTATCCTTGCATGGCTCAAGGAGATAGAAAAGACTCTCTAGAGATAGTAGAATTTGGGGGTAAGCTAAAGGCTGTACAGAGGGTAGTCATAGAAGGGTAAGGGGAAAGAAAAGAACGACTTGGGTCTTGGGGAAAGTGTTAGAGGACAGGGAAGAGTGGGACCCTGCTGGCCCCTTGCGACACGATGTATCTGCTAGCAGAAGTTACTGGGTAAGCATTTATTGGTGCAGTAAAAGGCCAAGACTATAGGGCTAGTGTTGGTAGGTCTGTGGTGCACAGTGGATAAAGATTCAGAGAGTGGAGACAGAGACAAGGACACTGTCCTTTGCTTTCCAGAGCACATAATAAATTGGTGGCCCAAGAAGAAGTAAGAATTCCCATTTCCCAGATGCAGAAAATGGGGCTCCAAACAGTTAGCTAGTACATCCAACAGGAGGGTGGCAGAACTGGCATGAACCCAGGCAGATGGCTCTGTAGTACATGTGTTCAATTGCTGAACCATGAAGCTATGGCCCTGCTACTGCTTAACCAGAGCTGTTGCCCCTCTGTGCTAAGGTCTGACTCCTAGGGTGGCGGAGACTGGGGGACCAGTGAGAACTGTGGAAAGATTTGAATTTGCAGTAACATTCAAGAGAGGAGTAGGAAACAGGAGCATTTATTTTTAAAGGGAGTTCAGAATCCTTTGAAGAATCACCTGAGCCTTCCACAGGGGATACAAAGGCAAAGTTGGCGGGTCTTTCTTGAATACTGAGCATGGGGAAATGACAGGCAGTGCAGCCTGGAGTTCCAGTGCCTCCCTTTGTAACTGCCACTTCCAGTCTTTAGGATAATCTTAGATGCCTTGTCCCTCACCTCCACAATCACTCAGTTGTCACTTACACGTGGTAAAATGCACGATTCTCAGCATTCAGCTTCACAACTTTTTTTCAAAACAATAAATATTTCCTGGTTTTTAAAGCATTGTGAAGGTAGTCCCAAGTTCCCACACTCTCTCTAGCTGCTTTCCCCTGATGTAACATCTTGTGTTACCATAACACAGTTGTCAAAAGTAAGACGCCAGCGTAGGACGTGATTCAGAGCAAAGTTTCCGAGTATATTTGGGTTTCACTGCCTTCTCCGTGGGTGGCTCCTTCTGTCCCAGGGTTCCAGGGTGTGTTTGACTGTCACGACTTCTGAGGCATGTCCACTCTGACAGTTCTCAGTCCTCTCTTATCTGTCATGATCTTGACAGCTGTTAGGCCTCCACTGGGGGCTCACTGGTGTTTTGTTTGAGATTAGCCTGGGGCTGTGGGGAGGGGACATCAGGAGCACTTGATGTGCACATGGCTTCCACTGGTGATCAGTAACACTTTTTTGTATGTGTTCATGTGTGTGCAGATGTACATGTATGTTGGTGCACATGTACACTGGTTTGTTTTTGTTATCAACTTGAAATGAGTCTCTTGGGAAGAAGTGATCTCAAATGAGGAGTTGCCTTCATCAGACTGGGCTATGGACATATCAGTGAGGAATTTTCTTTCTTTCTTTCTTTCTTTCTTTCTTTCTTTCTTTCTTTCTTTCTTTCTT
>NC_022033.1:15345327-15348270 GCF_000317375.1 Microtus ochrogaster | reverse complement strand
TTCTCCCTCTCCTTCTCCTTCTTCTCCTTTTTTCCCCCTCTGAGACAGGGTTTCTCTGTAGCTTTTGAGCCTTTCCTGGAACTAGCTCTTGTAAACCAGGCTGGCCTCGATCTCACAGAGAACCACCTGCCTCTGCCTCCTGAGTGCTGGGATTAAAGGCATGTGCCACAACCGCCAGGCTCATGAGGCATTTTCTTGACTGCCAGTTAATATATGAGGGTCCAGCACAGTATGGGTGGGTGGCACTACCGCTGGGCAGGTGGTCAAGCTTATATAAGAAAGCAGACTGAGGCTGGGTGGTGGTGGCGCATGCCTTTAATCCCAGCACTTGGGAGACACAGGCAAGGCGGATCTCTGTGAGTTCGAGGCCAGCCTGGTCTAGAAGAGCTAGTTCCAGGACAGGAACCAAAAGCTACGGAGAAACCCTGTCTCGAAAATAAAAAAAAAAAAAGAAAAAGAAAGAAAGCAGACTGAGCTTCTGCCTCCAAGTGCTGGGATTAAAGGTGTGTACCATCATGTCTGGCTCATCTTGTTTTTTTGAGATAAGTCAGTCAGGTTGTCCCAGCTAGTGAGCCCGAGAGGTCCATCTCTCTGTCTCCCCAGTGCTGGGATTGCAGGAGACTGTATTCAACCTTTTGCCTGCATTCTGGATATCAAACTTGAGTCTTTATGCTTGCGAGGCAAGTTCTTTACCAGTCGGAACACTCCTTAGCCTCAGTTTTGTTTTTCCAGATGTTCTTGATAGGTAGCCCAGACTGCCCTCAATCTTGCCACCCTCCTGCCTCCCCTCCCACCACCAAGCCCAGTTGGAAGACACTGTAAAAACTTCATTCACCACCTGCACACCATCACTCCATTCCAGATACCGGAGATTTCCAGCTTTATCCAGAAAGGGTCTAGAGTCTTTCTAGATTCCCCACTTGTTCCTGCGCCTGCCGCAGAAAACTGGCTGCTGTGCACATTTCGGCTGTGAATGGTCTTGATTGTGGGTGCACTGCCTGTGGAAAAAATCACACACATTCCCTCTTGTTCACCTGATTTTTCTGTTGTTTCACCTTTTGAGCAGCAGAGAGCTTTTGAGACATGCTCTACTGCCCATGGACATTTGGGTAGGCACAGCCCTGCCAGGGCTGTTATGGATGGAGCCGTCTGATACACTCAAGTGCCGTTTTCTCTGTAGACTTTCTGTGCTTTGGTTTGGAGAGCCCAAGAGGTGGGGGAAACTTTCACCTCCTCTCTGCAGCTCTCTCTCCTGAAGACTTTCTAAAAATACCTGCATTCACTCTCTCTGCAAATGGATGAGGGGAGAATAAAAGCCTTTAAGAGGAGCAGAGGAAAAAGCTCTTGCTAGAACAGTTTGTGCATCAGCGAATCTCAGCGCAGGCCCCTGGATAGCTCCCAAATGGGCCCCCTTGGCTTGGTCTAGCTCCTGTGTCCAGTCTGTCCCTCCTCACTGGTTCCATGAGCTCTTCCATTTCATTGTGACCACCTCCAGCCCCTTCGCCATGCTTTGGCAAGTGGCCAAGCCCCAACTGGCTATCCACTATTAAGACCTCACAAATCTTGCTTCTCTCTTAGGAGAAACCTCTAAAACCTCACTGTGGATCTGCCTGCTCACCTGCCTCATCCTCTACAGCCCAGACTCTTCCCAACTCTAGTCTCTGTTCCGACTCCTTACTCTGCCAGGTTTGTGTGGCACAACTGGTTCTTTAGGACTCAATTCTGTTGTCCCTCTATGGAGACCTTCTCCGACCACAGTCCAAGCATCACCCCCCCCTCAACCTTCCCTCCTCTCCTTCTTCCCCTCCCCACTAGGCTGCCTCTGTCCTTATGGGTATGGCTTTTCTAAACCTTTCAGATGAGTGGCGTTATCAAATATGTGGATTTGTCTCTGACTCTCTGATTTGCTCCTCTGCCTCCTTCCATCCCATTCTCACGCCTTCCTTTATCCTTTATTCCTTCCATGTATCCACCCATGTCTGTCTGTCTGTCTGTCTGTCTATCTATCTATCTATCTATCTATCTATCTATCTATCTATCTATCTACCTACCTATCTATCCTTTTTTCAGTAGGGGTAGAGACGGAACTTAGCATGGAAGCCTTGCACATGCTATGCAAGAGCTCCACCACCAAACTCCATCCTTGATGCTCTGCCTGGCTACTTTCATGTACCATGTACCAAAATGATTTCAGAGTTCAACCAAGACATCGTACAAACCCATTCTTTTCTGTGGCTGGTAATATTCTATCATGCAGCTGTAACACACTTCTTCACTCATTACCAACTCTGCTCTTTGACTCTCATGAGTTTGTTGCTTTGGGTGTTTTCGTGTTTGTTTTCAATTCTCTTGGCTGTGTATACAAGATGAGACTTCTTAGTCACCCAGGAGTTCTATGCTTAGCTTTTTGGGCAACTGCCGAGGTTTCTTCCAAAGCAGCTACACAATTCTACATTCTGACCACCAGTATATGTGTTCCCCTTGCCACATCCTTGGCAACACTTGTTATTCTCCACCTTGCTTTTAGCCACCTCAGTGGGCGAAGCCATTTCTCAGTGAGGTATTGGTTTATGTTTCCCTAGTGACTAATGATGCTTAGAATCTTTTAAAATGTGCTTCTTGACCATTGGAGAAATGCTCGTTCAAATCTTGTGTTCATTTAAAAATTGAACTCCTGTTCTTATTTTTTTCTTTTTTTTAAAAATTATTTAACTTTATTTTATGTGCATTAGTGTGAGGATGTCAGATCTGGAACTTGAGCTACAGACAGTTGTGAACTACCATGTGGGTGCTGGCAATTGAACTTGGGTCCTCTGAAAGTGCAGCCAGAGCTCCCAACCACTGAGCTATCTCTCCAGCCCCTATTTTTTAGTTATTAAGCATTCAGGTATTCTGCATATATGTCCCTATCAGATGTATGACTTACAGATATCTTCTCCTATT
>NC_022033.1:15331770-15344007 GCF_000317375.1 Microtus ochrogaster | reverse complement strand
GATGTGGCTCAGTTGCAAGCAGGCGGGCCTGAGTTCAAATTCCCCAGCATCCACATAAAAAACCAGACATGATGGCATGCACCTGCAATGCCTGCTCTCAGTGTCAGGGAGGGGAACAGAGACAGGTGATCCCTGGAGCTCCATGGCCAGCTAACCTTGCTGAATCAGCAAACTTCAGGTTCAGTGAGAAACCCTATCTTAAACAAACAACAAAGAAACAAAGACCAAGGGAACAATTGAGGAAGATGCTCACTATTGACCTCTGGACTCCACATTCACATCTACATGTGAATGCACAGACATGTGCACTGTACACAAGAATATACACATGAACATACACACACACAGGCTTCCACATGTACACATACCTGCACAGACACAAACACGAAACATTTGATTCTGATAATCTTATAGTGTTTGTTCTTGATTTCATGAAGGAAATGTGTTTTGAAGATTTTTTTTATGGTGCCATTCCTATGTAGACACGTTTCTAAGCATTTCCACCTCTTTCCTGTCCCTTCCCTTCCTTCTCCTCCTCCCTCCTCTCCTCTCCCTCCCGTCCCCTCCTCACATCTTCCACTTCACTCCTTTCTCCCTCTCTCATTGTTTTCTTTCCTTCCCAGTTTTCGAGGCATGGTCTCACCCTGTACTCCAGGCTAACCTCAAACCGATAGCAACTCCCCTGCCTTAACTTCCTCACTGTTGACATCGCAGGCATGAACTGCTGTGTCTGACTTAACACTTCCTCTTTGGGGCAGCTATCATTTTTATACCATTGTTGATCTTTCTCAGGTGAATGCCGCCATGAATTAGCCTGAAATTGCACAAACCTGGGTTTGTTGACTCTTTGCAGTGCGAGACTACGCATCATCAGGAGAGGGAAAGGCTTGTTATACGAGCTTGCCGGGGAGGGGGACAAACCACAAACAAACAAACAAACAAACAAACAGAGCAAGCCCTCGCAAAGACAGTGTGGAGGTGCAAGCGTGTGAACAGACACTCCACAGTCCCCCAAACCTCTCTGCTGTGATAAGACACCTGGTGTATGGTCTCTGAGGTTTTTGTTTGTTTGTTTTTTGACATACTGATCTCAAAATTACCATGTAGCCAACGGTGTCTTTAAACTTCTGGCTCTCTTGCCTCCATCTCCCGAGTGCTGGAGGTACAGGTGTGCACCACCACACCTGTGGTTTGCCTGGTCCTGGACGTGAACTCAGGGCTTTGTGCATCTCAGCGGGCACTCACTGAGCCATATCCCCAGCCCGGGTTGATGGGCTTTTGATCCTGCAGCAGGATGGGTCCAGACACAGGCATGCTCTTTTTAAAAAATAATTCTTACATTTATTTATCTATTTGTGTGTGTATATATGTGTGTATGAGTGTGTGTATGAGTATGTGCGTGTATATATATGTGTGTGTATATGTGTGTGTATATATGTGTTGTATATGTGTGTATGTATGTGTATGTGTGTGTGTGTTAGCACATGCATGCCACAGCAAGTGTGTGGAGGTCAGAGGACAATCCTCAGGTGTGGGTAGGCTCCTTTCACCATGCGGCTTTTGTAGACTGAACTCGGGTCGACAGGCCTGGTGGAAGTACTCTTACTCACTGGGCCAGAAAGAGGGCCACGACTCACCCACCATCTCTAGTTCCCCTCAAGCTGGAGTGTGTGCACAGGATTTAGGGAGCGTGTCCTCTCTCCTCTCACGTTTCTGATGAAGGGAAAGCGCTGACGGTCCCTATATGTTCTTCATATATGGAGTCCAGGCTGCGAGTAGAGCTCAAGAGCAGAGCACGTCCTGAGCTGCGCTGTTGGCCTCTGCCCAGCCTATTTGGGGAAGAGCAGCTTGGGATCAATTATGGATGAGGCACTGTGGAGGCAGAGTAAGTGGGCTGTTGTCTACTTTGAAAAATTAATGGGAGCTGATTAATACGGAGCGCGGACCCGTCTTCCTCAGCACAGAGAAGCTGCTGTCTCTTCAGGAGCTCAGGGTGGGGACAGCACCCCACGTGTCTCTGTTCTGTGTGGCTTCGCTAGATTCCTCTGGAAGAATCTGCCCCATTGAGCCAAAAGGATGCCGAAGCCCATCAAATCTGAGCACCCAAGCAGCGATAAGAGGAACAATGGTCACTTATTACTACTTTTAATTTAAAATTTTTAATATGGAAAATCAAATCATTTATACAAGTTTATATATAAATATAATGTAACTTTTTGTTTAAATTTTTTTTGTGTGATAACCCAGGCTGGCCTCAAATTTGCTATGTATCCGAGGTTGGCCTTGAATGCCTCATCCCCCGAATGCTGAGATTGTAGGCACGCAGTATCACATCCAACTTTGGATCCTTTCTTTGTGCAAGAGCTGAGAACTCCTCAATCTGGGCCCAGCCCTGACCATGGAGATTGACAGCGGAAAGGGCCAGTTGGCTGGAGATCTGTACGTGTTGATCTGAGATCAGGTCATGACATCTCCAGCCACTGTAGGATCATGATGGTGGCCATCAAAGAGCCAGTTCCCAGCCCTCCTAGTTCTGACTTCCTGTCAAGAAACCCTCAAAAATGCTACTTCCAGGCACCTGACCATTCTTGTGTGTTTCCAGTGACAGAGAAGTCACTACTCCAGCAACAGCCAGTCCACAGCAGGAGCCTGTGAAGGTCATAGGTTTCTCCTTCAGTTGCTCTTCACTTTAGTTCTGTGGTAGGGTCTCTCACTGACCCTGGAACTCACTAATTTGACTAGAATGGCCAGCCAGTGATCTCTAGGGATCTCCTTGTTAATGCTGAATTTTTTATGCGGTACTGGGAAAACTGGCCTTCATGCTTATGTGACAAACATTTTACCACCTGAGCCATCTTCCCAGAACAGCTTCCTTTTGACCTACCATTCTAAGTTTTCCATCATTCTGGGGATCAAATCTATGGCCTTGCCCATGCTAAGCAATTACTCTACTACTGAGCTTATTCTAAACAAGTACTCTACTACCGAGCTCATCCTAGGCAAGTACTCTACTACCGAGTTCATCCTAGGCAAGTACTCTACTACTGAGCTCATCCTAGGCAAGTACTCTACTACCAAGCACATATTAGGCAAGTACTCTACTACCGAGCTCATACTAGGCAAGTACTCTACTACCAAGCTCATCCTAGGCAAGTACTCTACTACCAAGCACATACTAGGCAAGTACTCTACTACCGAGCTCATAGTATACAAATACTCTACTACCAAATGCAGCACAAATTCTAATTGGTCTTAATAATAAAAACCCAGAGTCAGATATCAGGGTAAATGCTGAAAGGTCAGAGAGACAAAGGGGCAAGCTCAGCCACCTCTTATCTAGCCAACTTCTCAGCTGAAATGGGCTGAGCTCCTGTCTTTGCCCACCTTATCACCTCCTCTTTTTTCCTCCCAAGTGTTGGGATTAAAGGGTTTACCACCATATCTTGTTGTAAAATTTTCTTTAGTTCTTTTTTACAAGTTGTAAACTTATCTAGGTGGGATCTTAACCCAAGCACACCACTCCCTTTATTCCATTTCGTAATCCATTTATCTCCTTTAACTCAGGATTTAGTTCCATTTTACTTCCCGGTGCTCTTTTTTCCCTCAAAATTTGTATTTTGTAATTTACCCTACTCAGTTTACTCCTTTTCATTATGAATCTTTATAAGTATGAATACTAGTAACCATGCAGCAGAGTCTATACTAGGCTATTTTGAGATTTCCTCTGCCAATGGACTTAATCCAAAATTCTCCATTTTAGCCTCAGGCATACTTTTTCAACAAGGGCAAAAGGCAGCCATATTCTTCACCAAAATATCACAAGAATGATCTTTAGATCACATGTTAATATTCTTCTCCTCTGAAACCTCTTGAGTGAGCACCTTACAGTTCATCAAATCACAGTCAGTTCCACTGTCTTCCATGCTCCTACTAGTATGGCCCATTAAGCAGCCCTTAAAATGATCAACTACTTTTCTAATGTACAGTACCAAAGTCCACATTACTCCAAACAAATGCCTATTAGTACAACAACATCCAAGTCCCTGATACCAACTTCTGTCTTAGGTAGGGTTTTTATTGCTGTGAAGAGACCCTATGGCCATGGCAAGTTTTTTAATTGGGGTGGCTCACTTACAGTTTTAGAGGTTCAGTCCATTATCATCATGGTGGGGAGCATGGCAGTGTGCAGGCAGAAGTGGTGCTGGAGCTGAAAGTGCTACATCTTGATGTAAGATGTTCTTCTGTATATGTGTTGCTTTTATTGGCTAATGAATAAAGCTCTTTCAGCCAATGGTTTAACAGGGTAAAACCAGGTGGGAAATCCTAGAAGAGATATAGAGAAAAAGAAGGGTGGAGTCAGGTCAGATGCTAGCCAGCCGCTGAGGGAACAAGACATGTAGGAAATGAGGTAAACCCATGGCCACATGGCAATACATACACTCATAGAAAAGGGTTAACTTAGGATGTAAGAGCTAGCTAGAAATATGCCTGATCCATTGGCCAAGCAGTGTTGTAATTGATAGGTTTCTGTGTGTTTATTCTGGTCTAGGTGTCTAGTCTCTGTCTACAGTATCTGTAGGCAAAAGGAAGTTAGTTGAGACACTGGGTGGTATCCTGAGCATAATAAATCTCAAAGCCCACCCCCCACAGTGACACACTTCCTCCAACAAGGCCATACCCACTCCAACAAAGCTACACCTACTGACAGTGCCACTCCCTGTGAGATTATGGGGGCCAATTACATTCAAACTACTACATTCCACTTCCCAGCCCCCATAAGATTGTAACCTTATCATAATGCAAAATGCATTTAGTTCAACTTCAAAAGTCCCCGTAGTCTATCATAGTCTCAACAATGTTTTAAAGTCTAAAATTCAAAGTCTCTTCTGAGATTCACACAATCTCTTAACTGTAATCACAAAAAAACCCTCAAAAAGCAGATCACATACTCCCAACATATAATGGCACAGGACATACATTACCATTCCAAAATACAGAGAAAGGACCATAGCAAGAAGATAGTGGACCAAAGCAAGACCAAAAATGAGCTGGGTAAACTTCAAATTCTGCATCTCCACGTTGGATGTCAAAAATGTTCTTCTGATCTCCAACTCTGTTCAGCTTTGTTGACTGCAACACACTTCTTTCTCTTGGTCTGTTTCCACCCTTGTTAGCAGCTTTCCTCAGCAGGTATCCCACGACTCTGGCATCTCTAACATCTTGGGGTCTCCAAGGCAATTCAGACTTCAACTTCACAGCTTCATAAAATGTCCTCTTTACTAGGCCTCTATTCAGGGACACCCCTGGCACATGCCTGGCCTAGCACTCCACTACCAAGCTCACACTAAGCAAGTATTCTACTACTGGGCTAATGCTAGGTAGCTGCTCTACGACTGATCCACATCCCAGTCTGCAGATGGTTTTTTCCTAACATGGCCCCCTTCTCTCTAAGAGCACACTTCAAGACCTTGGAGAAAATGAGGTCTTGCTCAAGTGTGAGCATCACTATCCCTGTGGAGCTCCCTTCGGCTTCCCAGCTGGCTGACTCCCTCTGAAGGGCCCCCTTGGGTCTGGCTTTTTCCATGGAGCCTGACCCCAGCACCCACACCCAAAGCAGCCTAGGATCCACAGGCTGTTGCAGCCAGATCATTATGCTGTATTCTCCCATCCTATGATTTCAACCCATCGGACACAGGCTGCTATCCTCTGACTTTGTGAAGAATT
Organism: Microtus ochrogaster; assembly: GCF_000317375.1. Taxonomy (NCBI): domain Eukaryota; kingdom Metazoa; phylum Chordata; class Mammalia; order Rodentia; family Cricetidae; genus Microtus; species Microtus ochrogaster. The sequence goes on along the minus strand of NC_022033.1, from coordinate 15,338,283 downwards.
TGAAACCATGCAATCCACTAGGCTTTGTCTCCTGTTTCAATCAACTATCAAATAGTGGGACCTCATGACAGGAAGAGGATGGAAAGATGAGATGGGGCCCTTCCCCTCAACTTCAGCTGGGTGATTGGGGGCACGCTGGGGCTCAGGCAGCCTTTTTGGTTTGGAGATGACTAATCTGGCTCTGGCCTGAGAATAATTCCAGGCTGGCTGGCTGGACGGCCTGTTTCCATAGCAACGGTTGTTATTGGTAACTGAATAAGCATCTCGGAGAATGGCTCTGGAGTTGACGGTTTTCCCTTCAAGTCGGAATTGAGAGGAGCCAGACTTGTGCTGCCGATTCTCAGCATGGACTCGGTGCTGCAGTGTGATGTCTGGCAAGGAGAAGCCCCCTCTGTTTCCCCTCTGAATTCTGCCTCCACAGAAGGAGGCACAGACGAACTTGCTCTCTACTTTCTAGTGTCTTCAGAGATGCTGAGGAACACGGTCAGGAACATCCAGCTAGTGCTCAGAACTTGAACCCTGACTTGTCTGGTCCTGGATTGCGTGCTGTGTTGATGTCTTGCCTCTGTCTTTTTCCCATGAGCACCCACAGGAGCCTTATCAGACCCTCCCTGGTGACACTACCAGGCTGCTTAGCTATACGTGAGGACAGTTAGCACCCCACACCGACTCCCAGGCCAGAGGCTATGCTAGAAACGGTCACCCAGGGAGACTCCCTCAGATGCTATGGCCTCATAATCATCAGGAAAGCAGGGGCTCAGAGAGCTTCAGAGGCCCTGTTGGCCAAGTACTGTCTCAAACTCCTTGTGGTCCCCTCTGCACTTTTCCCTCCCAGGGGAGTGGACCCCTGTGCTGGAATGGAATCCACACTATGCCTGCTGAAGGCCTCTGGCCAGGGCACCTCCTCTCCCCTTTCTTCCCTCCTCCCTCCCATCCTCTGTCCTCCCTCCTCCCATCTTTCCTTTCTTCTCTCTTCTCCTCCTGCTCTGCAAAATCACCTCAGGCTTTCCCCTTGTTACTTTCCTTGTCTCCAGCCTGTTTCTCTTGTCTCTTTCCCTGGGTGAACTTTGCTGGATGCTGAATTCGCTTCTGTCGATTTCAGAAGCCATGCTGCTGGCGGTGGAGCAGGACCACAGAAAACTGACACTCCAGTTCTTGAAGATCCTGTGACAGGAACAAGGAAGCTGGTGTGGTGGTGGTTGGCCACCTACTTTTAGCCTGTAGCGCCCTTCTTAGTCTGGATGTTCATCTGGAACTCTCTCAGTGGCTTCTGGTGGACCTCCACTGTGATGCTTCCTGTCCTGGGCTCAGGGACCCTACAGGATTCTCCTGTCTCTCGACTGTTTCTTTATGATGACCCCCCTCCCCCCCGCCATTGTGCCGCCTCCTCTTCTTGGCTGTGGTGGTTGGAGTCGCTCAAAGTTTGATCCTAGGTGACACTATCTCCTCAACATTGCTTCAGTTCCCACCTGTTCTGTAGCAACTCAGGGAACTTGCCAGCTCATACCTCTGCTCCCGGCTGCGTCACTAGGGACCATGTCATCAGTCCTCGATGACCCAAAGTATCCACAGCCCATTTATAATCAAGCAAGCTCTTCCTCCTGACTCCACAGCCTCCTGCATTAAAACATTGATACTCAGTGTAGTGCTAGTCGGCGTGAAAGGACCTTTATATGCCTGGCCTAATTGGAGGTCTTTAAGTCACTGGAGGCATGAGCTCGAAGGGGATCATGGGTCTCTGGCCCCTTCTCTGTGTCTCATATACGCTGTGGGGTGGATGGTTTTGCACCGTTGCACTGATGGTGGTGTTTTGCTTTTCTGCAGACCAGAGAAATGGAACCAACTGACCATGGCCCGGAGCTTCCCAAGCTGAGAGTCACAATTACCTAGTGCATGGTTATAATGACTGAAGATTGACTCACCAGACCTTCTCCCTGCTTCCCCTGCTCACTCTCCTGCCTCAGGGGTCGATCTGCCCTCCCAGTGGTCAAGGCAGCCATGGGGACTCTCCTTCACACTCCCTCTTCCTCACCCCTATGTTGGATGATTCCTCGCCGATACCTGCCAGTTCTCTCCTGAGAGGTCTTAGAATCTTCCCAAATGCTCACCTCTTCACACCCATTGTCTTAACCTGCACACGACTGGTACATGCCTGGAGCTGCCTTCTGCCCTTCGCAGCCTCCTTGCCTCTTCTCTGCCCTTGGCCATCGCTACTCTTGTTGGAGTGTCCTTAAAAGTCAAGTGAAACCCCTCTGCTCTCTTGCTTGCCAGCTCCCCCACATCCCCCTGCTCCCATGGGATAGGACAGGGGTGGTTTTTAGATATGCCATTGCTTTGAATTTAGACAGTAGCTGTTTCAACTCAGGTAGCAGGGCAGCAGTGACCCTGGGTGACACCTGGGGCTTAGTTGGCCAAGCCATCCCTTGGTTTCAGTTCTCACGGGGCTTTCTTTACTAAACTCCCTCCTGTTCCTGCCAATCACATGGGAGGGAAGGCCCTGGCTGGGTGGGTTTCCAGTAGAATCTAGGTAGAACCGGAGTCTCTTTGGGTAAGGGCTGTAGTGTGAGGGGCAGGCAAACCCCTTGATGGGTAGGGATCACCAGTTCTCTCTGTTTTTAGGCAGAGAGTCTGCCTACCTCTGTGGGTCTCTATGTCACAGCAGCTGAAGGTAGGCGGGGAGGGGGACTCACAGATGTAAAACAGGGGGCTCTGGAATCCAGAGAAACGCTGGAGAAATGGATGTTATTGGAAAGTTAAAGGAAACGAACAGATGACAACCTCCACATGTTCAATCCCTAACCCCCTTGAAAGCATCTTTAGGCATCTAATTGACACATTTCAAGAGACACACTGACTAGTTAGACATCAATTGACACCCTTATTAAATATCAATTAACACGTTCCCTAACTTGATATTTAATTAGCTTGCTGGAGCTGTTCTTTTAAGAGCCAATTAAACGCCTGGAATATTCTTGCATGCTGATTCCTCTGCTAAGCAGTCACCCATGCATTTTTGTCACAAGTCCTTCTGAGCAGGACTCCAAATACACGCCAGGACTGACAGCCAGAAGTTTAAGATCAATCACTAAACGTCTAACAAAACCATCTTCTCACCCATGATTATGAATACGAAGCACAAACAGCTCTTGGACTGTGGATAACTCTATTTCCTGACTGTGGAAACTGTTAAGTCAAGCAATCCAGACCCCCGGGCAGAGCTGTGATCCATTTAATTGTGGTAAAATGCATATACACTAAAAATCACAGTAGAGGACACTGTGGAGTCATTGGGACAGGTCCACAGAAAGTGATTATGATGGCCTGTGGGTCATAGCTAAATGAAGTTGGGTAGTTCATCAAAGAGGAGCCTTACATAGGAGCACGTTGTCTTCTGTTCAAGGTGTCTTGTGGACTAGCCTAGAGCAGCTTAGACCACAGGTGAGGCTACTCTGTGGCTATTATAGGGATCATAATGATAAATAGTCTTGACTTACAAAAAACCTCAGGCATGGGGAGCAGTTACTGGGGGTGGAAAGTTCCTTGTAACCAAAAGGGTGGAACCTAAAAGACTGGGTCACGCCACTGGGGAGCAGGCGCAGGCTCACGCTACTGGGGAGCAGGCGCAGGCTCACGCTACTGGGGAGCAGGCACAGGCTCACGCCACTGGGGAGCAGGCGCAGGCTCACAGAAAAATGCATGCCTAGGGGCTTGTGTTGTGCGATATTTGTACACTGCATGAAGATCGTGTACTATCTGTGATTAGGAAATAAAGAGCTAAAAGAGCTGGGCAGTGGTGGCGCTCGCCTTTAATCCCAGCACTCGGGAGGCGGAGGTCTCTGTGAGTTCGAGGCCAGCCTGGTCTGCAAGAGTTAGTTCCAGGACAGGCTCTAAAGCTACAGAGAAACCCTATCTTGAAAAGATGGCCAATAGCTAGGCAGGAGAGATAGGCAGGACTTCCAGGCAGAGAGAGGAAGCTCAGATGAATCTAGGCATGAGAGGAGACGCCATTGAGATGTGGAATGAGTCAGATACATAGTACGAGAGAGAGAGAGGTAAAAGCCACTTGGTGAAACATAAGTTAATAAAAATATGGTTTAATTTAAGTTATAAGAGCTAGTGGGACAGGCCTAAGCGAATGGCCAAGCTTTCATAATTAATAATTCTCTATGATGTTATTTGGAGCTGGCAGCTGATGCTTGCTATGGGCTTGCACTCACACTTCCTTCTGATGGGAAGATTGTGATGCACTCTCATCCACTGTGGGGTTTCACCACGACCATCACACCTCAGGGAAGACTCCCTTGATCACTAACCCAGGGTTTGGTTCATTCTATCCCACCCACCAGCTTCGGATTCAGAGATCCAGAGAAGTCCTTCAGAGCAGTAGTCTCCATGACTTGGAATTACTTAGTTATTTTTCGATGTCTGTATTCCTCAAAAGACTGTAGCCACAGGAGGGTAGAGGGCAAGCTCTATGTCTATGTGCATGTTTTATGTCTGTAGCTCTGGTTCATAGCACATGGTGTGTCTTGGATGAGTGGATGGATGGCTAGAATGGATGGATGGCTAGAATGGATGGATGAGAGATTAGATTAACGAATGAATGGGCAGATGAGAGACTAGATAGATGGATGCAGAGATAGAAGGATGGAAACGTGGATTGATGAATATAGATATAATGTTAGATGAGTGGATGGCTGTGTGAGTGGGCGGGTGAAAGAGCAGATGGGTTAGTGGATAGATAACTGAATGGTGGATGGATGAATGAATCAAGGTGAAAAACAAAATAAACCATCACAGATGGACAGACAGACAGAAGGATGGAGATACATGGTGGATGGATAGAGAGGTGACAGATGGAGATAAATGATGGGTAGATGGCTCACATGTAGATTCTGGGCAGAGCCCGGTCCCCAGTGTCTGAGGATAGGGCTATAAATGACTAAGACCCAAACATGAGAGCAGTACTTTATGTTTTACACCAGAATTAGCTGTATAAACGTTGATGAAGAGGAACCATAAGGGATGAGGGAAGTTCACTTGAGTGTAGTTTAATGTCCCCTTCAGCACGTAATCAGCCAATGAAAAGGGACTCTTTATGTACAAATATACTCTGAAGGGTCCTCAGTGGACATATCAGGGCCATAGCCAGCTTTCTTTGGACTGAGGTCCAAAGACCTCCAAGACAGGCTTACAAACTTTATTAATGTGTAGATTCTGGCTCCCATACCAGACCACCTGAGGAAGGACCTGAGAAATGGAACCTAGGATGGGACATTTCTGAATTGTCTTGTCAGATCTTAGGCACATGAAAACCAGCTAACAGAGACTAATAGATGATAAAACTGAGGTCAGGCAAAGAGCAACCTGTCCAGGGCTCAACAGAACTCAGTCTAGAATGCTGTCTTGTTTTCTGCTGGGCCAGCAGCCTAGCCCCGAGGACATGTGCCAGAGAAAAGGATTTAGGGTTAAAATACCCACAGTGCTCCCAATCCTAACCTATATTTAACAGCCCTAATTTTGTATGAATAGTGTCTATTAAATAATTAACATTCCTGAAAATAGTAAGGGCTCTTTTATGCCTTTTTATTCCTGGAACATCAAATCCTTTCAGATCATAATTAATTAAGACTCTTGATGTCCCCAAGAGGTAAACCAGACACCTGCAGAAATTTGGTAATTGGGTCTGGATCCTGAGATGGTCTGCATTTTGGAGTCTGCCACATTCCAGGGCTGCTGAGGCAGTGGGAACAGCAGGAGATCTAACAAGCTTGGGTCCCACGGTTGCTGGCACAGCCATGTACCCCCCTGCCACGTGCACGCTTTTCCATCCATTGCCATACGTCTGCCACCTGACCTTGTGAGGGATGGGATGTCTCCCTGGACATGTGGGACACATTGGTAGCTCAGACCCCCAGCTGTCCCTTCAGAACTGTAGCAACTGTGGCAGGTCCATGACATAGAATCCCTTGCATTCCCACGCACTGAGATGAGGATGGAGGTTCATCATGGGCTTACTTGATCTTTATCTGATGAGAGAGGGTCCCTGAAACCTGCGATCATTCTGCTTCACCTCACAAGGGCTGGGGTTATGGTGCGAGCCGCCACTTAGAGTTCCGGGTTGCTTTACAAACACATTTTGCTTGTGCTTTGGTCAGTCCTTAATCGGCTTGGCCAATGTGTTGAAGTCAGTTTAGCTGGGGTGTGCCAGGAGGGGACTGGGGATCTGCTGACCCAGCATCTGAGGCATGGCTGAGGCCAAGCTCCAGAGAAGTTTCTTCAAGATGTCCAGTTGCTTTATATTTTTTTTTGTTTTGCTGTTATTTTTATTTTGAATTTTTGAATTATATTTATCCTCTCTCTCTCTCTCTCTCTCTCTCTCTCTCTCTCTCTCTCTCTCTCTCTCTCTCTCTCTCTCTTTGGCCTGTCTAATATACCTCCCTTTTAATTTATATTTTTCATCTTCTGATGCATTTTTTTTTTTTTTTTTTTTTTTTTTTTATATTTTTTCTC
>NC_022033.1:15320960-15331670 GCF_000317375.1 Microtus ochrogaster | reverse complement strand
TCTCTCTCTCTCTCTCTGTCATAGAGGTCAGAGGACAACTTGCACAGCTCCCCTTCTACCATGTGGGTCCTAGGGTTCACACGCAGGTCATTAGACTTGGTGGCAACTTCCTTTACCCACTGAGACATCTCTAGAACCTGTGATCCTCCTGCCTCAGCATGCTGAGGATCACATTGTATTCTGTGTGCTGCCACCCCTGACAGTGAACCTATTTAATGCTATTTATCAGAAAGCGTTCTTCACATCTTTCAGGGCCTCCAGGACAACCCTCTCAACTACCCTGTCATTCAGTAATTCAACAAATATTCACTGAGCACCCACTAGGTGCATTGTGGAGTTGAAGGTGCTGTCACTTTGGCAGTGACATAGATAATCAGAAACAAGTTCATCAGTGAGTCCTGTCACTTCTGTGATGTGATACACGTTTTTTTTTTTTGGGTGGGGGGAGGTCTTTAGGCAAGGTTGGCCAGGGAAGGCCTCTTTGCAGGGTAACATTTAGGCTGTTTGACTATGAGAAAGGCTTGCTGTACACATGATACTGAAGACCTTTGCTCATGATTGAGTGTGGAGAGAGAGTTGGGTACCAGAGCCAAAGGGAGACCAGTCAGCTAGAGCAAGGAGGAGATTGTAGCCTGAGGAAAAGAAATGAGTTCTGTTGGCAGCAGAGAAAGACAGGGTTGGAGGTGAGTGTGTATTCATCACCAATCTGTTGGGTACTTTAATATGTCTGTGACAAAATGCTGGATAAAACTAAGAAGGAAGAAAACATTTCTTTCGGCTCACAGTTTTATAGGGCTCTATTGTAGTGATGTTTTGCTTGTGATCTAACAAATAAAACTTACCTGAAGATCAGAGGGCAGAGCTGGCCACACCAGTTAACCATAAAGGCCAGGTAGTAGTGACACACACCTCTAATCGCTGCACTCGGGAGACAGAGGCAGACAGACCTCTGTGAGTTCAAGGCCACCCTGGGCTACGTGAGATTGAATCAGTCTAAAAGAGAAATAGAACCAAGCTGTGGTGGCTCACACCTTTAATCTCAGCACTAGGGAGGTGGAGACAGAAGCTGGGCAGAGAGAGGAATAGAAGATGGGAGGAGACAGGAGCTCAGAATTCAGTCTGAGATTTCATAGAAATGGCATTCAGTTTGAGGATTTCATAGAGGTAAGAACTAGTGTCTGGCTGCTCTGCTTCTCCTGTCTTTCAGCTTTCACCCCCTAATATCTGACTCTGGGTTTTTATTATTAAGGTCAATTAGAATTTGCACTATAGTCTGTCTAGCATGGGAATGAGGGTTCGATAGATCAGCTCACATGGTGACAGGAAGTAGATAGGGAGACAGGAAATAGCTAGAGCTAGTTCACTCCAGAAGTCCATTCCCCACTACCCCCTTCCTCAAGCTGAGTTCCATCTCCTAAGTTTCCAGGACCTCGGCACCGAGCTGGTATATGTCATCAGATCAGCAGACTCTTAAAGGTTACATTTCAAAGTTTGCATATTACAGAGATAATTTTAATTCTGTGCCTTAAAACGGAGCTGTGTAATTGATTTATTTTGAATTAATCATCTAACACATCACAGACTTTGTTGACAAACATCAGTGGGTGACGCGTCTCCTCCGATTTGGAGAGGGAAACGCTTAGGGAAATACGGCTTGCCACTTAGTGTTCGTCACTGGAGCCTTGAAAGCCTGCGTCTGGTGCTTGACGTCAGGGACTTTTGTGTGTTTTGTGCCTAAAATAAAGTCTTCGGTTTATTGATCAATTTTGAGGGCTTGCTCCATGTCAGCCTTAGACGGGAGCCAACTGGCTGGTTTTAGAATGGAAGGATATGTTTAAGGAATGCATTGTGGGGCAAGAGGCCCTTCACCCCTCTGGCCCATGAAATGCTGCCTTTCGCCCTTCCGGTATATAAAATGGCAGGCTGTGTTATGCCAGTTGCTATTGCTTCTCCTGAAGTCAGGCTTGAGGGACTGAGGACTCTGGAATGCTTTTTAAGGACTCTGATCAGATGGCTTCAACAAAAGGCAGGCACGGCGAGTCATACTTTCTGATGGGCTCATTAGCACGCTCACCCATGTCCGAGTGCCCAGCGTTCCTGTCCTCAGCGTTGCTGTCCGCTGCGCTGCAGATGTAAATGAACCAGGGAACAAGAACAAGTGTGAGCATGCTGAACTGTCACCATCAATGTCCTACAAACGACAGCAGAATCACAACAGCGACAAGGTCTGGGCTGGGTTCTAGTGAGCCAACATCAGCCATGGTGACAGCGACGATGCCCCGGAGAAGCGCTCCTGCTGTATGGGGAGGACAGCTGGCCCCAGTGAGGGCTTCGCATGCAAACGGATGTGTGGCCCTGAGCAAACTGCTTGCCCTTCCTGTGCTTCCTTCTCTTCCTCTTCTTCGTCAGCCTTACACATCTGCCGTGAGGGTGAACTGAAGTCTCGTCACACTCAAAATGTCACGACAGAAAGTTGTTTGGGTCTGGGGAGATTCTTCGGTGGGTGAAGGGCTTACTGTGCAAACCATGAGGGTCTGAGTTCAGATTCCTGGCATGCGTGTATAAAGCTGGATGTAATGGCAGTGTCAGGGAGGCAGAGACAGGAGCATCTCTGGGTCTTGCTGGCCAATGAGCCTAGCCTAATTGGCCAACTCCCGGGATATTGAGAGATTTAGCCTTTGAAAGTAAGGTAGACAATGCTTGAGGAGGACCAAACCCTGAAGTTGGTCTCTGGCTCACACACACACACACACACACACACACACACACACACACACACACACCATTTTATCACCACCACCACCATCACTATTGCCTTGGTTAGTTACGGGGACTGAGAAAATGGCTTTGTGTTAAACTCTGAAGGAAGACAGCAGCAGCTAGTCAACAGTGGAAGGGACAAGCATTCTAGGTTGAAGGAACAGCATATGCAAAAGCCTTGTGGTAGGAAGGATTGTGGATTTGGGGGGATGAACAAAGCCACTGTGGCCTGAGCAGAGTGATCTAGGGGGGATCTGAGAAGGAGAAAGACTAGAGAGACAGACTGGAGCTTCGGCAGGCAGGACCTCTGCTTTGTTTTCATACCACGAGCAGGAATTGGTAATAAAAGTTTTCAAGCAGGTAGGGCAGACACAGGATTAGCAGTGTGTAAGGATTCTCTAGCAGCTTTAGCAGCTGATGGTGCCGAGGTAAAGGTGGAGGAGGGGTAGGAGAGGAGAGAAAATGGTGAAGAAGCTGAGAGGCGGGCCCCCAGGAGTTGGGAGGGGAGTTGGGAGGGGTTATTTAGCATGGCCTCTGGGTGCACCTGTGAGGGGTTCTCTAGAACAGCCTCTGGGTGCACCTGTGAGTGTGATTTAGCATGGCCTCTGGGTGCACCTGTAAGTGTTATTTAGCATGGCCTCTGGGTGCACCTGTGAGGAGTTATTTAGCCTGGCCTCTGGGTGCACCTGTGAGGGGTTCTCTAGAATGGCCTCTGGGTACACCTGTAAAGGTTATTTGGATTAAGGTTACATACTTGGAAGGCCTGTGAGGGATTATCTTCATTACATTAATTGCTGTAGGAATCTTAATTGTGGGTGAGACCACTCCCTGGACAGAGGGCCCTGGGCTATATAAAGTGGAGCAAACAAGCTGAGGGCACTGTCTTCTTTCTGCTTCCTGACTGTGGACACAATAAGGTCAGGTGTCTAAAGCTCCCTGGGTGCCTTCCTCGCCATGCTGGACTGTGACCTGAAGCCCTGGGCCAGAACAAACCCCTGTCTCCCTTAAGTCTCCTTCACCAGAGTATTTTATCACAGAGTATTAACAGAGAGAGCCTCTGCTTACTGTGGGCTGTGTCTAGGGAGGACAGGCTTGGCTGGTCACATAAAGAACAGCTGCCGGGTGGCAGCTGTGGAGAGCAGGTGGTTAAATGTCCCCCCGAGCCACCAGAGCACTATTCCAAAAGGCACCTAATTATCTTAGTTACTTTTCCATTACTGTGATAAAACACCACGATCAAGACAGCACATAGAAGAAAGCATTGAATTCCAGGCTTGCAGTTTCAGAGGGTTGGAGACCAAGAGCATCATGGGAAAGATGGCAGCAGGCAGGCAGGGAGGGAGGCACGGTGCTGAAGCTGGTGCTGAGAGCTCACGTCTTGATCTACAAGCCTGAAGCGGAGAGAGCTAACCAGGAATAGTGTGAATCTTTCGAAACCTCAAAGCCCAGTGACACAGCTCTTCCTACAAGGCCACACCTTTTAATCCTTCACAAACACCCATGCAGGCCATTCTCTCTCAAACCAGCATGGCAGCCCTTAGTTCTACACTAGGAGACAGCTGAAGAATCCCAGACAAAGAGAAGCCAGGACAATGGCAGAATGACGATTGCAAGTCACTAGGAGGGTCTAAAAAGCCGATGTGGGCTAAAACACTGTGGCTCCTGACGTCAACACTCCCAACCCCAACTCTCTGAAGCCCTAAGTGGAGTTGCCTGGTGTTGGCGCTCTCAGCCCAGAAGAATAAATCCCCACCTGAGCACCCTGGGCAGAAAGCCCCGCTGTGAATGCTGGAGCCACCAGTCTCTAGTTCTCAAGGTTTAGAGCTGGAAGCGCCTGGGTCTGGAAGCTCAGCTTGTTTGTGTCTGGAACTCAGGGCCATCAACACTAAGGAACTGCCCACCAGCAATTCCTATCTGGGCAGAATGAGAGAATCTCTAGCTAGTCGTCTGTGATGACACACAGAAACTCAGGCTCGGACAGTCTCTAGGACAGAGCTCGCTATTTATTGAAACCAGATGCTAAACCACATGCAGAACTTCACAATTTCAGTAGCTCTATTAAAAACACACAAGGAAATGTGCAATGAATTTTAGCACCACGGTCTATTTATTGCAACACATTTAAAATAGCCCCGTTTCAGCACGCAATCCAAGTTGAAATTTATTAATGAGATCTTTTCGGCTCTTTGTATTTTGGAAGTGTCTTAGAAATTTCCTGTGTATTTTATCTGGATGCTACCCACAGTTCAAGTGTTGAAACGTGAGCGGTCATCATATTTGACAGCACAGCTGGGGAATGTGTGGTCTGAATCTGGATTCAATGGGGAACTAAGACCCAGTGATATGATCTGGGGATGCACCCGGTTGACAATGGCTGACCTTTCCCCCTTCACTGAGGTGTGTGAGATATGCGGGTGCTTGCTATCTGCAGAGTGGCCCCAGCTAGTCTCCTATCTAAGGTCCTGCTCAATCCCTCAGGCAGAGATGGCTGCAAGGCTTCTAACCTGCTCTCAGAGTGTCCGTGAGCATCACCAGGCTCACAGTGGGGAGTGCTGACCACCTGTCCCTTCCCTTCCATCCCACATCACTGGCTGCAAACATCCAGAAGCCAGGCCAAGGCCAGGCTGAGATGGGGGTAACATTCCGTGTCCCTAGGGAGTACAGGAGAGGCGGACATGGTAATGGGGTGGGTGGATTCATTCTTCCTGATTCTGGCGTCAGTTGCTGAGGTTGGAGTTTGCTGGCAATGGGCAGATGACTCAGATCCCACCCCGCCTCAGCTGGGACAGCTTCCTGCTAATCAGCTGCCACCATCTTCTCTTCAAGGCTAATGATGAGGTAATGTGTCTGCTAGGAAAATGGGTCAGAGGCCCATTAACTCGTGCTCACCTGTGCCTGAAAGCCTGCTTCCCCGGGTGGGTTCCAGAATAGGGAGGAGCCGGAGGATGGGACCCTTGGAGAAATGGAGTGGAAGACCCAGCAGTACAACTTGGAGAGTCTGGGGTATAGGGACAAACCTGAGTGTCCCCCAAATTCCTGGAGCCCCATCGCTTGCTCTGCTTTTAGGCCCTTGGATAGGAGACCAGATGTTGGCTATATAGTTGTTGGTGCATTAGATATGACTTCATTCAATCTTCTCAGCATGGTGGAGGCTATGCTGTGACCGTCCCATTTTACAGATAAGGACACTGAGTTTCAGCAAGGACAAGGAACCCATCAGAGGGCTTCTATCTAACATGTGCACCTTGCAGACTGTAGCCCTTTTGTAAAGATGGTTGTCACTAACCCTCCCACCCCCCAGCTTTTATCTGCACATGTAAGGAGTCAGATTGAGGGGTTAGAGGGCAAGGTCATTTAGAATGTCATACATGTTGCTGCCCAGTCACCTGTCTGATGGTGGCAAACCCCTTTCCCTCCTCATAGACAGACACACAGCTGTGGTCCAGGAGTAGGCAGGAGGGTTGGGGTACTTAGGAGGAGCTGAGGTGTTCTGTTCTGCATCCAAAAATTCTGGGGTGAAGACATACACAAAAACAGAACACCTGAGTGACAAAGGAGGCAACATTCTTTCTCACACAACCCGACCTTGTTCCCATTCTGTTCCCCTGGCCTCACAGCATCTCTAGACAGGAGGGGACGTTTGGGTAAGACTAACCAGTGTCCCCATAAGTTGTTCACCTTGACCCAGGCCTGTAACATCACATTTTACAGATAGGGGAACTAAAACTCAGGGTTGTGCCAGGATCACCTGAAACTCCCCAGAGGTGGACAGAGATCTAGAGGTCCATTATCTCTTAGGTCTCCCGAGGGTTGCAATGCATGCAGGCTATGGACTCACAGGAAAGCAACCTAGCCAGTGAGCTTCAGGACTCTAGGATGCTGCTAACTGACTCCCTGGCTCCCAGCCCATCAGACCAGTGATAGCATCTGTGAAATGTGCATTGGTCAGAGGTTGCCAACGCAAATGCCCACAAGGGATCTAGGGAGCAAAATATAGACATGGCCCATTCCTAGAGATGACATATCACGAGAGGCAAGGCCTGGGCCCTAGAGAGAGGATGCCCCAGCTAAAGATCAACTCGTGGCAGGTGTTGTAGACAGAAGTTTCTGTCCTGCCCAGTCCTGCAGTCATTCAGTCCCAAATAAACACACAGAGGCTTATATTAATTATAAACTGTTTGGCCTATTGGTCAGGCTTATCATTAACTAGCTCTTACAACCTAAATTAACCCATAACTCTTATATATATTTAGCCACAAGGCTTGGTACCTTTTTCAGTGAGGCATTCTCATCTTGCTTCCTCTGCATCTGGCTTGCAACTAACTCTACCAGAATTCTCTTATAGCCCCACCTATACTTCCTGTATGGCTACTGGCCAATCAGTGTTTTATTAAACTAATACAAGTGACAAATCTTTACAGCATACAAGAGCACCATCCCACAGCAAGGTGCAATAGTATGAATGGTGTCATCATGAAAACAAGCCCTACAGATAACTTAAGAAAACAAATGTCTATTTTGGCTCATGTTTTCAGAGGGTTCCATCCACTGTTACAGAGAAAGGGTGGTGGCGAAGCTCACTTCATGGCAGCAGGAGTGTGTGCAGGAGCTGGGGGAGGGAGAAAGGAGAAAGAAGAAGAAAAGGGAGAGGAGGGGCTTTGGAAGAGGGAAAAGAAAGAAAAGAGAAGAGAGATCCACAGTAAGATATAGAAAGGTTCACACACGTATACACATACACAGAGACAGAGTGAGAGATAGACAAACAGACAGTAGGGGCTGAGTAGCACCCTCCGAGAGTGACCCCTAGTGTTCTCCTTCCATCAACCAAAGCCCTGTCTTCTAAAGCCTCCCCAGCCTCCCCAGCCAGTGCCTCCTGCCAGGAACAAGCATTCCAAACAGGAGCATTCAGGGACTGGCTCAGATCCAAACCAACACCAGAGCTGAATCCCAGGAGCAGTAGCAGCATTGCCTGGTTCTCAGGAGAAAGCAGACAATCAGATTTTATGTAGAAGGTGTCAGATGGTAAAATGTTGGGGTGAGGAGCTTTTAGACCTCCTGAGGTCTTTGATCTTTTGCAGTCTTCAAGGTCAAAGATTCCTGTCTTCTCTAAGAAAAATCTGTTGCATTCTTTTTTTTTTTATTGTAATCTATGGTGTTGGTGAAGTGCGTATGTGAGTGTGAAAATGTAGGCAGCAAGTGTGTGGAGGTCACAGGATAACTTTTGGGAGTCGGTTCTCTCCTTCCACTTTGTTTGGTACAGGTTTACCTGTTGACAAACACCCATATACATAAAAGAAACAAATACAAGTTAAAAAAAATCTGGGCTAAGTGGCTTGTACCTGTAGCACCTGTAATCCAATGCTGGGAAGGCAGAGACAGGAGGATCCCAGGGCACACTGGTGATCAGCCTAGCAAGCCAGTGAGCTCCAGGTTTAGTGAGAGACTCCATCCCAAAAGATAGTGAAGAGAAATTGAGGAAGATGAGAAAGGTCATTACTTACACACACGCACACACACACACACACCTACACACACGCACACACACACACACCTACACACACACACCTACACACACACCTACACACACACACCTACACACACGCACATACACACACCTACACCCACGCACATACACACACACCTACACCCATGCACACACACACACCTACACACACACCTACACACACGCACATACACAACCTACACACACGCACACACACACCTACACACACGCACACATACATACACCTACACACACACCTACACACACATACACACATACACACACGCACATACACACACATACACACACATACACACACATACACATGTATACACACATACACACACGCACATACACACACCCCTACCCACACGCACATACACACACCTACACACACCCCTACCCACACGCACATACACACACCTACACACACACCTACACACACGCACATACACACACACCCACACCCACATACACACACATACACACACACCTACACACACATACACACACATACACATATACACACATACACACACGCACATACACACACCCCTACACACACGCACATACAGACACACCTACACACATGCACATACACACACCCATACACACACCTACACACACGCACATATACACAAGCACACAGATATTAAAAACAGACCGAGTAATTGGTCTTCTTGCATATTAACATACTAGGCAACAGGCTAGGAACAGATCTGATTCATCTCAGGATTCTGAGGCAGGGATGAGTGTGCACAATCTGAGTACCAGCAGTGACTCTTCTGGACTGTTCTGGACTGTGAAATATCTAGCTTCTTGCAGGGATGAAATCAAGGCCATTGCTAGTGGGACCACTGTTGACATCCATAGGAATGGGTATGATTTGCAGTTAGACATTAATGAAGGGACAGTGGTATTCCTTTTCTTCCTTCAAGTTCACCGGCCTCTCCTGGAAGCCATGGATGAAGTTAGGGGTGAGCCAGGACCTGGGTGGGCCCTGGGGTTTTGGAGAACAGAGAGGTGCTGGTGACCTTGTATCCTCTATGATTGGAATAGGGAGCATTGGTAGCTGATCCTTAACCCAGGCTTTGGCCATAGAAAATGGAAACTGTGAGGACGGTCCTCTCTGCCGGACCACACTGATGAGTCACTAAATGTCCTTTCTCGGGGAGACTAAATATAAACAATCAGGGATCATCTTGAGAACGAGATGTCTGTTTGCTTTTTAAAATTGCAGGCGAAGCGCTGAGGCCCATAACAGCAATTAATAATAATTTTGGTCAATTTCTCCCAGGATGAAACTACAGCTCAGTATTAAAGACCTATCTTTTCCTTGTTTCCTGTGTTCGGGTGACATCATGTCGTTATTTATTTCACCGCAAGTCCTAGGAATTTGTATGACTTTATCCTCTAGGATCTAAAAGCAATATGCTTAATGTAAAAAACGGCAAAATTTCCAGAAAGAACTGTCAGTAAGGAAAGAGGACACAGACTGCTAACTCTGCTGTTTCCAAGCATGTGCTGACTTGCGTGACCACCCACATGCCTAGCAGGCATGAGGTCCTGGGTTCAGTCCCCAGCACTACATAAACCAGGTGTGGTGGTGCCTGTGGGTCCCAGGAGGATCCAGCGTTCAAGGTCATTGTCACTATACAGTGAGTTCAAGGACAGCTTGAGACGTGAGAGACCCTGTCTCAAAAATCATTCTACAGCTTGCACCTTGCACGTAAGATGGCAAAAATATTGTGTGTCTGTCTGCATCTTCTGCAACTAAAATTTGCATTTCAGGAAGTGCGGTGCTGGGCTACATTAATCTTCATGCACCTAGTACCTTACAATAATTAATATGAGATCAAATATTGCTGACCAATTAAATGCATATGTGAATTTGTTTTTTAAAAATATATCATAGGCACCCATGCAACCCTCTGAACAATACACCATTGTTCTAGGTGGCTGAGAACAGAGCCACAGGATTGTGACAAGATTTTCCAGTGGGCATTTGGTTGTTTCCAAGGTTTCAATGTCATTTTTGTTTTAGGGCAATCAGTTTAAATTTTCTTTGTCTTACACATATTTTAAACCCAGAATAAGATGTATTTTGAATGGCAATTGTCACATTGTCCTTTATATCAAATTTAATTTCCTTTCCATGTGTATGTCTGTAAACATGTGCTTATATTCTCCCACATATATGCATGTGAGTGTGTGGGTATATCCTCCCATGTGTATACATTTGAAGATGCAGGTGCACCCTCCCATGTGTATACATGTGAACGTGCAGGTGCACACTCCATGTATACACATGTAAACGTGCAGGTGCACACTCCATGTATACACATGTGAACATGCAGGTGCACCCTCCATGTATACATATGTGAACATGCAGGTGCACCCTCCATGTATACACATGTGAACATACAGGTGCACCCTCCATGTATACA
>NC_022033.1:15316381-15320860 GCF_000317375.1 Microtus ochrogaster | reverse complement strand
CACCCTCCATGTATACACATGTAAACGTGCAGGTGCACCCTCCATGTATACATATGTGAACATGCAGGTGCACCCTCCATGTATACACATGTGAATGTGCAGGTGCACTCTCCATGTAAATACAGAGGCCGGAACCAGACATCAGCTGTTTCTCTCTACCCCTCTCTGCCTTTCTACCTTGAAGCAGCTTTCTCGCTGAACTGGAAGCTTGCCCTTTCCTGTAGGCTGGTGGGCTAGTGCACTCGGGATCTACTGTCTCTTCTCTCTGCCCTACTGGGTGATCCCCAGTGCGGGAGTTGTAGGTTTATGCAGTCACACAGGGATTTTTTTTTTAAATGGGGATTTGAACTCAGGGTCTCAAGCTTGCAGATTAAGGGTTTTTCTCAACTGAGTCATCTCTCCAGCATTTTGGGTGATATTTTAAAAGATAATGTACCATAAAATAATTTCAATCTTACAGAAGATGTTTCCAGAACAACAAAAAGAACTCCTATATACCCCATAATTCCAGTTGCTAACCTTCATATATTCATCCCTCCGCCCCATCCATTATTCTTGATCTGAATCTTTCGAGGGCAAACTGCAGACGTAAGACCCCACCCCACCAGCTCTACACACTGCTGTGCGCTTTTCCTGAAGCCAAGCCCGTTCTCTACAGAACCGCACCATCACCAAAGCAGATCAGCATCCACATGAGCACCACACAGGTCAGACACTGTCCAGCTGTCCCAACTGCGCGTCTTCTCCCTTCAAGTACAGAACTGTCCTCAGCGACGCATATGGTGTGACTCGCACTTTCCCACATCCGGGCATTTTCTCCATTCTGCCTGTCTTGTCAGTCTTCCGCTGTCCTGACGGTATGAGTCTCCCATTCTCAAGCATGGCCCTCAGCCCAGGTCTCTCCAATGTTTCCTTTCATCCAGATGCAGGCTGCGCTTCCTGGACTCAAGGACCACGGGTCCTGTGAGCTCCTTCAGGCTTTATCTCAGGAGGCGCGGGATGGTGGCCCGCCTCGCCTGGAGGTGTTAACCCTGGCGGTGCGGTGTGCAGGTGTCTGCCTGGCTTCCCCACCTTAGACTCTCTGTTCCCTTTGGTTGTTGACACATCAGTGACAGGCAGGTGCTCCCATTGATGATGCTGACATTCTGTCCTGGTTAAGCCTCCTCCGGCCGATGGGCCATTTTTGAGATTGTTGCCAAATGCTGGACTCCTTGTTTCTGTCATTCCTTCTATCTGTTGTTTACTAGTCTACTCACAGCGAAGCTTTTCCTGGGTGTGTGTGTGTGTGTGTATTTTTGTCAGCGGGGGTTCATGTGTACCTGCTTTCTAATCAATTCTTATTATCTGTTTTATGCTCACATGTCCCGGATTTGACCCTTCCAGAACACAGTGGCCCTGTGGCTGACAGGACTTTTGTCATTCGTCAGATATTTTCCAGGGTCATTATCTCATCTTGTGTTTTCTGCTTTGGCCTTGGAATCAGCCATTCCTTTGAGGAAACTTAGTTTATTTTCATAATATTTAAAACTGAGGTCCGGGCACCCAGACTGCTTGTCGGAGCTGAGGGGTTAGGGCACCCAGGCTTTTGTGTGCCCACAGACATGTGCTTATACATAGTCGTCCGTACATTACCTCGGTGTTGATTCGCGCATTTATATTACAGAACTCTAGTTCGTGCTGGCATCTCTTATACTGATCCAGAAGCTCAAATTATTAATTACATAAACTTTTTGTTAGGCCCACGGGCCTACAAGTATGAATAGTTTACTTTTTGAATATTCCGTCTAGCATTTTTGGGTGACGGTAGATTGCTGGGAACTAAAGCTGCAGCAAATAACCCTCAGATGAGGGGAATAATGTGAGATGAAATTTTTGTTTATTGTTTTGGAGATACAGTCTTACTCTGTGGCCCAGGATGTCACTGAACTTGTGGCAGTCCTCCTGCCTCAGCATCCTAAGTGCTGAGATTATAAACATGAGACACTCCACTCCACTGAAATCTTTAATAGTTGGTGGCAAATTTGAGTATCTTCCTGTTAGTTCTTGTTCCAGTGGTCTGGTCCCTTATTTCAGTCGCTGTTTTCTAAGTAGTTGAGCCATTTTCTTATTGTGTGAAGACACACTTTGTGCAAAAGAGGCTTTAAATCTTGGTCATATGCTATCATTTGTCTTTGAATTGATTAGAGTATTTATTACTATGCTAGTGTCTGCTTAGCATGTCCAAGGCCCCAAGTTCAACTTCCAGCAATGCCTCCCAAAACCTACTTGATAAAAATGAAACCTTTTTGGAGTTTTATAATTCCAACTTTTAGTAGACCTATTTTTATTTTCTGTGTATGAGTGTTTTATCGGCTTGCATATCTGTGTACCACATGTGTGCCTGCCCCCTATAGAGGTCAAAAGAGGGAGTCAGCTCCCCTAGAACTGGAGTTATAGATGGTTTGGAGCTGCTCCGTGAGTCCTGGGACTCGAACCTGGGTCCTCTGGAAGAGCTCTGTGCCTCTAACTGCAGGTCCATTCCTATAACTCCATTTCAGGTAATTTTTTTAAAAAAAGAAGAACCTCTCAGAATAATTTGCTCATTTGATTTCATACTTCAGAAGTGGTTGTAATGAATATTTGGGGTACATTTGTGAATCGCGCCTTCCTGGGCATCGTCTCATTTAATTCTCTGACAGCTCACTGAAGCAGGTGTTATTGTGCCCATTTGCTAGCGGTTGTCACTCTTCTGCAGAGGGTGAGATGCTGCGGACCGGATACGTTGATGCTGAGTTCTGTATCCTTCCCACTTCTCCACACTCCCTTTCCACAAATGAAATAATAACCTCCTTGTATGCCGGAGAGTGCATTTGTCAAGGAAATTGGATTCTACAAGACACTTCTTGCCATATCTACTCTACCTAAGGGCATAGCTAATTGAACTTAATTGTAACAACTATCCAGAGTCTTTAAATTTTATGATTATTTTTTTTCTCATCTCACTGTTAAAGAACTGCAAAAAAAAAAAAAACCCTCAACAGCATTCAGAGCAGGTGCTATTAGAAATGTAATTATGAACAAACAGAGTTCCCTCCCCTGCCGCCTCCTCCTGCTTTGGGTTTTCAGCCTGTTTTCACCCTTTTCCTTTCCCACTGCGGGGCAGATACGCAGAGGAAATAATGCAATGATTCTAGCTCAGCTATGTGACCAACAGCAAGTTGACCAGGTTCTCTGGGTTCACCTCCCTTGGCAAGGAATGAAAAGAATCGAGTTATATACTTTCCTTTGCCTCCCAGTTTTCGTGTTCAGGAAATCAAGATCTGGGAACGGATCCCAGACGGTAGCTCAAGCCTGGGTTTTGCTCTATCGTTAGGTGGCACTGGGCGAGTTATTTCCTTTCTCAGTTTGTCCAAAGAACTTTGCTTAGTAAACGTACGCTTTATCCCCATGCTGGGATCTGTGCAAAGGCAGCCAGAATGCCAGCTGGGGCCTTCCACGGTGGAACTCTGGAGAAAGGTTACATTTGTAGAAATTGTTTTATTGTCAATAGTTTTCTGCGCTATCCCTTCCCGTACAGCTTCTGGGAGATTCCCAGTGCACATTGTTAGAAACAGAAATATCTGTCTTTTAGCATCTTTTAGGCTTGATAGAAAATAGGAATCATATGCATAAACAACATGTCTCATTTAATGTAAGGTATTAGGTATTTTAGTGCAATTTAGTGATATACATTATTAAGAATATGAACAAGACCCAGTGGTGGTGTAAGGGCACTGGGTGGTGGGATGGCCACCAGTCCCTTTGCTGATGATCCCCACGTGAGGATGGCCCTTTAGGCAGAATATTTACCTTCTGTGACACCCCTACCATAGTTCTCATGTCCAGTGTCTTGCTTTTCTTGCACTGAGGGCCCATACAAGACTCTGAGAAAAGTCTTAAAGCACAATGAGACTCATTTTCAGAGAGTGTCCTAATTTGCTTTCTGTTGCTGTGATACAAGCCATGACCAAAAGCAGCTCATGGAGAAAAGGGTTTCTTTCACATTACCCTTCTAGGTGACACTCCATTTCAGAGCGGAGGATCGAGGAGGGAGGAAAAGCAGAAATCACAAAGGAGCACAGCGCAGCTTCTCTCTCTCTCTCTCTCTCTCTCTCTCTCTCTCTCTCTCTCTCTCCCTCCCCTTGGCTTTTCAAGACAGGGTTTCTCTGTGTAGCCCTGCCTGTCCTGGAACTCGCTTTGGAGACCAGGCTGGCCTCGAACCCACAGATATCCACCTGCCTTTGCCTCCCAAGTGCTGGGATTAAAGGCGTGTGCCTCCACCTCCCAGCTCTTTGAACTTTCTTATACATTCCAGACAAACCTGCCTAGAGACGGTCATCCTCATAGTGAGCTGGACTCTCTTCCACCGACCAGCAGTCAGGATGAGCCCCACAGACCAATCTGACCCGACCAGCAGTCAGGATGAGCCCCACAGACCAATCTGACCCGACCAGCAGTCAG
>NC_022033.1:15309870-15316201 GCF_000317375.1 Microtus ochrogaster | reverse complement strand
CTCTCAGCTGTGTCAAGTTGACAACAAAAACTAAGCAGGAAAATGCATCCCTTGTCAACTTGACATCCAAACACATCACCATTAAATCTTAGCCTTTCCTTTCTTGTTTGTCCCCAAGAGATTATGTTAATATCATACTATAAAATAGAGTACAACTTTTAAAGTCCCACACTCTTTAAAAACTTCAGCATCCAAAAGCTTCTTATATCTTTAAAACTCCAGCTCCCTCAACTGTGAGCCTATGTCAAAGCAAAAACAAGCTATGAACTTCTTACTCCAAAAGGGAAGAACCAGAGCTTTGCAGCAATCATATTAAAGCAAACCCCCCAATCCAGCAGTGTAAAAAGCTCCATGTCGGACGTCTGGGACACGCTCTTCTTGCTCCCAAAGGCATAGAGGTTTCCACTTCCCCAGATCTCCCATCCACACACAGTATGTCCCCTAGGCTCAGGCTGGTTTCACTCCACACCCACTGCTGCCCTTGGTGGACATAACAGGGTCCTGGCATCTCCAGATAACTCGAGATCTCTACTGGAAATGAGGCCGCACCTTCACTAATGGCCTCTCCTGGCCTCTCTGCAGGGACTCCAACCCTGCCACATGGTGCTGAGCACCCAACTGCTTTCTCAGCCCCAGATCCCAAAGACTTTCATGGTCTTCCCACCAAAACAACATGGCCAGGCTCATCACAGTGGGGACCCCACCCCTGGTTCCAGTCTCTCTTCTCCTTTGCTTACTACTGTCATTGTTATAAACACCACAGCCAAAAGTAACTGGAAGTGAGAATTCAAGCAAGCGAGCATGCTTGCATTCTTTCTGCTCTTGACTGTAGGTGTGACGTGGCCAGACACCTCCAACTCTTGCCCCTGTGACGTACACGTGGTGTTGGACTGTCGTGTGGTATCGCAGCTAAAACAGCTCTTTCTCCTTTAAGTTGCCCTCAGCACCCCCAGGCTGTTTTACAGCAACAGGAATGAAACTTGGACACGTGAAGAGACTCCCTTGGTGATTCCCACACTTCACACTCTGCCCTGGGGCTTGTAGCTTTGCAACCTTCATCCTGGAATTTACTAGAACTCAGAAAGTGTACGTATTCAGATGACTGAAAGAAAGATCTAGAAACCTACAGAACTGATAGAACTGTTGAGCAAGAGACTTTAACTTTTTAATACAATCCTCTTTTTAAAAATGGGCAAACATTGGGTCTGGAGAGAATATGGCTCAGTGATTGAGAGCACTGGCTGCTCTTCCAGAGGACCTGGGTTCAAATCCCAGCACCCACCAGGCAGCTTGCACCATTTGTAACTCCAGTTCCAGGGTTTCTGACAGCCTCATGCAGATATCCGTGCAGGCAAAACACCAATGAACACAAAATAAAAATAAATTATTTATTTTTAAAACATGGGAAAGCATAATAAATATTATAAGTGACTAGATTATCATGTAAAAAAAGATACTTGACCTTGGCAAGATCCAACGAATGCAAATTAAAACAACACTCAGACATTATCCCTTGTGTATCACCCTGAAAAATAATTACAATTTTATAATATCTATTACAGTAAAGGTGTTGGGAAAGATGCACTGTCTCAAGAAAGGTTTTACAAAGAAAGCTTAAAGGCACACTTACATGCCTTAAATGCTAATTCAGGGGCTATTTTAACCCAGACTGAAACAGACTAAGCCATGTTTGTTTGTTTGTCTCCACAGCAGAAATAGTTTGTATACGTTTAAGAACACTTACAGACAAATTCAGCATCAGGTTTGTTTCCCGCTAGGGTTATCTCCAGTATTTTTGTACTGCTGTTGTGTTTTGCCCCAAATTCTGATTTCTCCACCACTTTATCAGAAGCTGGACTCAACTAAACAGATCAACCGTTTAAAAGAAGCGTGCGGCGCTCAGGCACTGTGAGCCGCTGCTGAGGAGGTCCTGCAGTCTGCGCTGATGGCTCTAGTCCTCAGACTCCACTCTGGAGAAACCGCAGAAATGGGGGGACCTGGGGATTTCAGGGACCCTCTGAGGAGTCTGAGAACAGTGTGGACTGGAGTGTGTATTCTGCCTATCTGTCTATGCATCTATCTGTGTGCCCCTATGAGTAAACACTCATGTAAACTGGGGGATAAAGGCTAGGGAAGCTCAAGGCAGTGGCAGGAAGGTGACAGATGGTTTTCAACCCTGCTGCCCCCTAAAAGTCACAGTTAGAAGTTCTAGAAAATATTTACAGCGGTAACAGTGGCACAAGGGAGGAAGCCCTCCATTCTGGAACGTTCGTGCTGAAATACTAGAGGCTTGCAATTTACTCTTCTGTCTGTTTCCTCTATTTCGAGACAGTTTCACAGTGTAGTCCAGGTTAGATGGAAATTCATTGTGTAGCTCAGGCTGGCCTCCACTGTTCCAAATGATGGAGTTAGAGGTGTGTGCTGCCACACCTGGCTGCAATTTACTTTCAAATGTTTTAGCAAAAAAAATAAATAAATAAATAAAAATCACACACACACACACACACACACACACCACACACACAACACACCGCAATTACTATTATAATTTATAATATACACAACAGGTTGTGTGTGTGTGCTGACAAATGTAATTTTTGATGAATCCAGGGAGAGCTCTTTGCCCTATTTCGAATTGCTCTTGGTGAATTCATCTCTTTCTTTTCTCACCAAATCCATAACCGAGTAGATCAGCACCCACCCCCGGGCCTCCCAGGCATTCTGATTGATTTCAGCGATGGCAGTTTTACACACTATTGCAGCAGAATCAGGCAGAAACCCCCTGGGTTGGTGGGAAGCCTTTGAAAGTCCTGCCCTTATCCACTTCTCCCAGAATGTCTTGGTGTGGTGCATTCTCTGACTCCCAATTGACTACAGAAGTTGGGTACAGCAGCGCAGCTCTCCACCGTCAATGAGCTGTCCAAACACTGTCATGAAGTAAGAGTCGCACCAAGGTATTTCTGAAGGAGCAGCTCACAATGCCAGCTCCTCTACCTCCATGCCCTTTCCTCTACCTAACTGACATCCATTGAATGGATTTGCAAATCCTGGACCCTGGGCTTCCCTTCACCAGAACAGCTGATGCTCGTGGAACCATGAACTCCCAGGTCAGAATGCCCAGATACCAGAACAGAATGTCACTAATGCAGAAAGACAATAGAGAGACGACCTCACCTGATGCCGCATTGTTAAGAAATGGATCTAGAATTTAAGACAGACATAAAAATAATGATTGAAATAAAAACAATTTTAAACATATGAAGAAAAATGGGAAATCATCAAAAGGGCCAAGTAGAAACATTAGGTATGAGAAGAGACCTATATGGCTATTGTCAAGTTCAAAAAATCAAGATAAATAAATGAGCATGGAGAGGTTTAAAACTATTTTATTATAGTCGCTGTTAGGTGAGCCCACTTGCCACAGTGTATGTGAAGAGGTCAGAAGACAACTTTACCAAGTCAGTTCTCTCTTATTTTTTCATAGGCTCTGGGGATTAAACCCTTATAACTATAAAATGTGAGACATATTCTAATATATCACCAATTACAACACATATGAATGAATTAAAGTCACTAGTGAAATACACAAACGTTTACTTATTTTATTTTTTGCCTTGTGTTTAGTTTGAAATGGCCTCTCACTAACTACCCAGTAAATTGCTTTGTGGTCTTGGCCATCTTCAAATCCATGGTCTTCTTGCCTCAGCCTGCTGGACGTTGGCAGTACAGGTATGTGCCACCCACCACGCCGAGCTTCAGGTTAAGTTCCTAGAAGAAGGAGACGATGTATGGTTTTAATGTGAGACACAAAAAGGCAGAGAACGCTGTAAAAATCAAAGACTAGGTTCCAGGCAAGTATCAAGAGATCTAAGCTGGCCAATGTCAACATACGGCAAGGTAGCCTTGAGTGTGGAACTCAGTAAACACATTAGTATAGTAACAAAAGGGACAGCCAGAAAATGACATCAGCACGAAAACATATATGTGTTTAAGAGCACACACTAAATATCTATGAAGCAATAATAGGGATACAGAGGGAGGGTCATAATTCATTTGTGGTTGAATCTTTGTTACGTTCCTTTATTATTATATTGATAAGGTAGTCTAAAAGAATCAGAAGTAGTTTTAAATAGATCATTGCTCCCAATGTCCTCAAATGTCCTCAGTGTTCCACAGCCTGGGCCTGTGTTTACCATGGGTACCCGTGGCCTTCTGCTTTGTTGATCCTTGCCCTTTGGTGCAGGTTTCACATTGTTTTATGGCTGGTAGACTGTTCTCTCTGGAACTCTTTTTATTTGGGTGGCATCTGATGGATGGCTTTTCTACTTATCTTCTCTTGCTGGATTCTAGATCCTTGTCTTTTTAATCTACTTTCTGGGAGATTTCCTCTTCTATATTTTCCAAGCCAGCTGCCAACTTTTAAAAAATTCCTCCTATCATATTTTTAACTTGAAGAGTACTTTCTTTTCAGATCTCAGAATATTGCTTTTCTTAAAATAGAATCCTGTTCTTATTCCGTGTTCGCAATACTTCATTCCTCTGAGGAAACTAATACGTTAAAAAAGAGAGAGAGAGAAAGAAAAGAAAGCGCCTTCTGCAAGCATATCTGTCTCTGAACATGCCTGGGTCAGCCCTAAGTGCCGTGTAAAACATTAACACAGCACAAATGTATCGTTCCACAGTTGTATAGATTAGATGTTCAACGAGTACAGTAACCGATGAACCGTAATCGCTGAGTTAGAAGGACAATTTCTTCTGGAAATTTTAGAGATTTCATGTCTTGCTTTTTCTAAATTTTAGAGACTGTCCACATTGCTTATCTCATCACTTCTTATCTCTGTCTCCAAGGCCAACAGTGAGTCTCTACTTCTCTTCTCCAGAGCAGAGCAAAGGAAGAGATGGGTAGATCTGGATCCCTAGGGTCATATTGCACAACCCTTCTCAAAGTCAACTCAGGAATGATTTTACTTGTGTTTGTAGGCACAAGCCCATGAAAGTGCCACGTGTCATAGGATCTCAGGGTTAGGGCACAGACATCTGGGAAGGGGCACTATCCTACCTGCCATACACACCTTTGTTTTGTTCTAGACTGCATGGGAGAGGTTTTTCCTCAAATCCCAGGTTGTCTTTAGTCAGCTGCAGGTATCAGAGAAGGTTCTCAGAAGCCCTGCCCACAAGTGGGAGGGCAGTCACCCTGATTGCTGGAGGTGCAAGGACTGCGGTTTTTTTTTTTTGTGCACCCCGCCCCATAGGTGCAAGGACTGGTCTTTTCTTGGTGCACCCCATCCCATGTCTAAAGCTCAAGATCTTTCCTAGACATGAGAGAACCTCTGAAGACTTTTATAACCTTCTGCCTGAAGAAAGAAGATCTGACTGCCAATGAGTTATATACAAACTGGATGGGAGAGAAATATGAACATCTCAAGACCCATAAAATTTACCCAGCATTCTCAGGTCTTGTCAACTGTGCCTGTTGTCCATTGTGTCCTGTGTGTCCTTCTACCAGGAAGTGAAGACTTGGAATGGAAGGGAGGATACAACTATTTCTTAAACAGTTCTTCACTGCATTCTTGCTTAGTCAAATCTTCATGGCTCCCAGAGATACCAGACTGCAATGAAGAAGGTAGCTGGGGCTCTTTGGGGTAAATTATCCTCCTTCGCGCTGACACCCGATTCCCTCTGTTCTCCCCTAATCCTTACTTGTCTTCATTGGAGGAACTTGAGATGCGTTCGTGTTTGAATCTATCTTGTGACTCTCAGACATTTTAATCTCAATAAGCCATTATGTCAGGCCGTGTTTTTGGTTGTTTAATTTGTCCTGATGGCGAGTGTGCTTGGCTTCCTCAGACAACCATTTCCTGTATTGATTTTAAAGAGAGCTTTAACAGGCTTGTTTACAAAGGCTCCTGACACTTGCAATTGCGAAGTGATACCTTCAGCAATAATTACTAAATCTGTGTCAAATGTCTTCGCCTTCCTCACTCACTGGCTCTGTCAGCTGACATCTCTAATCACCGCAAACCAGAATCGATCGAGGCCACTTTGGGCTGATGTTTATGCGTCAAAGGAGACTTTTGTTTGAAATAAAGAAACTCAGAGTGCATTTTCGTAATATGAAAGATTTCAAGGATTATTGTTTCAGAAAATTCTGGAAATATGTAACATTTGGAGTAAATTCCACAATGGTTAACTTTTATTGTCCATTGTTGTCCCTTTACTCTGTTTCCATCTCCTCCAGGTACCACAGTTAAGTCTGACAGCAACTGGCTGTAAATGCTCATATTTTATCTGTCTGTCTGTTGTCTATGTATGTATGTATGTATGTATGTAT
>NC_022033.1:15294337-15308095 GCF_000317375.1 Microtus ochrogaster | reverse complement strand
CCGGCTCAGACTTATTATTAAGAAAGCTCAGATGATAGCTTAGGCTTGCTTCTAACTAGCTCCTTTAACTTAAATTAACCCATTTCTATTCATTTACATTCTACCACATGGCTTTTACCTCTATCCCATTTTGTGTATCTAACTCCTTCCACATCTGGTTGGTGACTTCTTGTCTCCATTCTTCTTCCCAGCATTCTCTCTGCCTCAGAAATCCTGCCTAGCTATTAGTTGTATGATTATATGTGTGTGTGTGTGTGTGTGTGTGTGTGTGTGTGTATCCAGTCACATTGACATATCTTCACACAGAGTTAAGGAATATTTCACAACAGGACATCAGGCATGACCCAAGTTCATTTCCTGAAACCCATATGAAAAAAGGAGAGAACAGTCAGCTACAAGTTGACCTCTGACCTCCATATATGCTCTGTGGCATCCACTCCCCCCAATAAATACAAGTAAGAAAAATAATTTAAAACTGACATATTCATGTCAGGTGAGCATAGGAACTAGAGAGTCAGATTGGCTGACACAGTGATTTCCAGGCAAGCACAAGACCTGAGTTCAGATCCCTACCAACCATGTAAAGACATAGTACATGCTTGTCTCCTCGGTCCTGAGGGTGGAGGGGGAAGATGGGCAGACCCAGGGGTCTCCCTGGCCAACCCAACCAGTTAATAGGGGCAGTTCTGGGCAGTGACTTCCAGGTTCAGTGAGAGAAAATAAGATAAAAACAACAAGCGAAGATATCAACTCTGACCTCTGGCCTCACATGTGTGTGCATGGGTACACATGTGCATTTATGCATCACCCATACACACACACACACATACACACACAGATACACACACATACACACACATACACATATACACACACCCATACACACACATACACACACACATACACACACCCATACACACACACACACACACGACAGTTAAAAAATAAAGTGGAAAGTATAGAGTAGGAGAAAATACATCTGATAAGGAACTTATACTTAGAATATATAACGAGGTCCCAGTCCAGCTTCATGCAATGAATATTGATATTCTTTTTAAGATGGATGTAGGTATTGATAGAGGTTTACAGAGAGGTAGAAACGTTGGCCCCTGACCCTCACTGTTGCTTTTGGTGTCCTTTCAGAGCTCAGATTTCACCCTTTCCACTCCAGAGTTCTCTTCCAGCTTTCTCATTTCCCATCAGACCTGAGACTTTGTGGCTAGGGATGGGCTGCTGGAGGTGAACGGGCTTTGGGGTCAAGTCGATGTTGGAGGAGGTGCTGATTAACCTGCCAGGTTCAGGCCCCATGGGCAGGGCCTTGAGAACCATGGGAACAGAGTGAGGAGTCGGGAAATGTCCCTTACTGCTGCTGCCGGGACTTCCACAGGGCAGGCTGTTACTCACCAGCTCAACACACATTTGCTGTTCTCACCCCCACCGAATCTAATCGAAGAGCCCAGATTTACATGTTTCAAGCGTCTGTGTAACTCCAGTGTGACCCACACAAGACTGGACTGCCTTTTGGTATTAACCATTTCTCCTCCTCACAGTCTCCAGCAGAGCAGCCCCTGGGAGGTGGGGAGGGGGGAGAGGAGAGAGTTAGAACCAAAACAAGCAGATGAGCTCCTTAGGTTCTTCCGTTAATGGTCACAAAGACCTCTCGCAATCAGAGAAGAGTGTCCCATAATTAGAGTCTCGGGCCTGTTCCTGGGGCTCACTTGTTCTCTAACAATGGCCTTGCTCAGCCCTGGACCCTCCACATTCCAATCTCCTGAGAGAAGGCTCTCTACTTCTCACAGCTTTTAACCCTCTCCTGCCAAGACCCCCCGAGGCTGGGAGGTTCAGGATTTGAGGCTGAGGAGCCAGAGGGAAGCGGGAACTCCAGGAATGACTGGCTATTTGGGGCAGCCTGCATTTTGCACTTCAGCTCCCTTCATTCAATCTGTTAGGACCTAATGAAGCATAACTGATGGGGCAGGGGTGGGGTGGGGAGGGGGAGGGCACAGTCACCCCTGGGGATCCTGGCTGGACCAAGGTTTGAGAGGCAGTGAACAAGCCTTACTTCCTTTATAGAGTTGGCTGGGAGGGCAGGGGCTTTTTCCTGAGCTCCTCTGTCACAGGAGCTTCCTGCCCCGGCCCCATGAGTGATGCAGTCCCAGGACGCTGTGACAAGAACTTACATGGTTCTCTAAAGCCTGTGTCAGATCCTTGCTGAGCCAAGGTCACAATTTGAGAGAAGAGGGAAAGGGAGTGTTGAATCCAGGACTGAAGGGGTCCTGGGGTCACTCTGCCAAGGGCAGGAGGGGCCACTCTCTGAAGTCTACCAAATTCCTGCTAAATATTGCTGCTGCTTTTGTGTCTCAGATGGTCACAGATCAACGTGGAGTCTTTGCTTTTCAACTTTTTTTTTTTTTTTTTGGAAACAAGGTCTTTCTGTCCTGCGGGTCAAGACTTCTCCAGTGACATTTCCAGAAAGACGATCACAGAATGGTGTTTGTGAAGAAATAAAGGGTCCCCACACAAAATGTCCTCGTGAGGGTGTCTGTTGTTGTGATAGAGAAGTGTGACTAGAACCAGCTTGGGGAGGAGGGGCTTTTTCCAGCTTATACTTCCATGACAGGGTCCATCACTGAAGGAAGTCAGGCAGGAACTGAAGCAGAGACCATGGAGGAGTGCTGCTTCCTAGCTTGCTCCACTTGGCTTGCTCAGCCTGCTTTCTGATACAACTCAGGATCACCTGGCCAGAGATGGCCCCACCTACCTCCCACATCAATCATTAATCAAGAAAATGGTGGACAGGTCAGTCTTAGGGAGGCATTTTCTCAGTTGAGAGTTTCTCTTCCCAAATAACTCTAGCTTGTGTCATAATACACACACACACACACACAGAGAGAGAGAGAGAGAGAGAGAGAGAGAGAGAAGGAAGGAGACTTTGGCAAACAGCCACACCTTAAATGGGAAGATTTAGTGTAGCGAGGGTGCACAGTCTTGAGTTCAAGTTCTCCCACGCTGGGGATTCTGCTAAACGATGCCCTCCCACTGAACTACAGCACACCCGCAGTGTGCACTCTGTGTGGGTCTGTGGGAACTTAACAAACTGATTGTGGATCTGAAGGATGGGGATGAAAGAACAGAATTGCCTGAAACATGACCTTGAGTGACATTCGCCTGACCTACTTAGAAGGTTGTGTGTTATAGGAAGAGTATGCAACTTTTGTTTGTTTGTTTTTCGAGACAGGGTTTCTTTGTGGCTTTGGAGCCTGTCCTGGAACTAGCTCTTGTGGACCAGGCTGGCCTCAAATTCACAGAGATCCTCCTGCCTCTGCCTCCTGAATGCTGGGATTAAAGGTTGTGCCACCACACCCTAGGAAGAGTATGCAAATGGAAGGGTGGGGGTGGGGTTAGACAGGGACTGTCCTGGTACTGACAAGGCAGTGATGAACATGAAACTCACATTTGGGAAAGAAGCAGCAAGTTGTTCACTAATTTGTATTCAGAATTTAAATTGACTAGTCATTTGGATGCTTAAAAAAAACAAAAACAAAAGGAAGCTTTTTTTAAAATCTCCCCCCACCTAAATAAACTTCAAATAGACCAAAGATGAAAAGGGAACAGAGGCGATCCTTATGGTGTAGAAGAAACAAAGGAGAATATTTTAACCATCTCCAGAAAAACAAAAGGAAAAGATTGACAGACTGAATTGCATAAAAAGGGAAAACTTCTATAGGAAAAGAAGCCATGAAGTTAAAAGATCTATAGTATTGTGGAAGGAAACAGAATTTCAAATATATACAAGTGGATTAATATTAATTTTGAATTTGGAGGTAGGGATAAAAGTTAAGGGCTAAGTAAAAGAAACAGAAGGTGTCCTCTGACCTCCACATGAATGCCATGACAGCCCCTGGCACACTAAATGAATGTGGTATAGTAATAATAATTAATAATAGCACCTAGATTCTGTCCTCTCTCCAGCCAGCCATCTTGCAGGTGTCAGCCTGCTTCTAACCCTCCCTGACTAGGTCAGTCTTGCTTCCTAAGTACTAAACATGGAACCTCCCCGCGTATATTCCCACACCCACCTACACACCACCAACACACACTCCCTGCTGTACACACACACACACACACACACACACACACACACACCACAATACCCATCTATTCAGATGGCCTAGGCCTGCTGCTCTCCCATTCTGGTACAAGCTGGAATACCAGCAGGAGAAGCCATTAGAGTCCCTCCCTTCTATCCACACTGGGCTTCTGATCTGGAAGAAAGGGCCAAGACCAGTGACCTGGAGGAGAAAGTGGGGGGTTCCATCAGGGGGTGGGGCTGAGAACAGCGCAGGTGTGTAGGGACTAGAGGAAATAGGAATGGGGGTCACAAGGAGTTAGAGCACAGCGTGGGAGGGACAGCTAAGCAGAGCTGGGGTGCCTGAAGGGACACCTTCCTTCCAGATACTCCCAATGGCCAGTGTGCAGTGAGTTCTCTTTGCTCCAAGGAAGGGTCGCTCGGGCCATCCAGACAGCTCAATGGGTAAAGGTACTTTCCACCAAGCCTAATGGCCTGATTCCAACTTCCAGCATAGGGATTAGAGGAGAGAACTGGCTTCAGCAAGCTATCCTTGGGTCTCCATACATTGACATGCATACACATGTAGATTGGGCCTGGAGATATGGCTCAGTGGTTAAAAAGCACTGACTGCTCTTTCAGAGGACCTGGGTTCAAATCCCAGCATCCACAACTGTCTGTAACTCCAAGATCTGACACTCTCACACTGACATATACATGCAGGGCGAAACACCAAAGCAATAAAATAATAAAAATAAATAAATTGGAAAAAAGAAAAACGTGCTGGAAAAAGGAAGGGCCCCTCATGTCTTTATGTTCAATATATCATGTGACGCACAAAGCCCATCTTGAGACATTGCTTCTTATCTGTTTCATTCATTTATTAATACCAGTGACTTTCTGGCAATTCATTCTGGGCCGCACTACTTGCTCTTGGCACCGGGGATCCTGTCCTACCTAGCCACATGTGTTCGTGGGTTTTACCACAATGGGAGAAAAGCTTAGATTTCGAACAGAAAAACCACAAATAACAGGCTTTTCTGCCAACTCTAATCTGCTGCCTTTCAGGGAGGTCACAGGAACCCAGGGTGCGGGTTTTTTTTTTTTAGATTTATGGAGCCCCATGTGGGCCAGGCACTGCGCCAGACATTAGTAATAGGAGCCTGATCACGGCCATGCCTTTGTTAATTTAATATAAGACCCAAACATGGGGCATCCAAAATGAAATTGCCTTTGCATCAGCCTCATCTATTTCAAAGCTGTTGAAATCTACTGCCGTTTTGGAATTTTATTTTTGGTACTCGGCAAAACAATAACAAAACCTACAAAGGGGACAGAGTGGAATCTTATTATAAATGCAGCTATTTAATCTCCTGCAACTTTGTAAAAATTCCAGTGGGGGGGGGGCGAAAGGATGAGAGGGAGAGAGAGGGAGGGAGAAAGACAGAGAGATAGTTTTTCTGGTCCTGGTTTCTGGACAAATTAAAATGTAACAAGCAGAGATGATACCATTCAAAAATGATATTAACAAATCTACACTTAGTTACAGAGTTTCTGAGCAATAAAGGAAGCATTCCTGACCCAGCCTGGCCAACTTGGTGCAGCCCCAAACCTAGAGAATAAAGGTCCTTCCTCCAAGAAGTCATTGAAAGAAATCCAAAAGTCTAGGTTGATGCCCACACGCTCTCTTTGCGTACTCAGGAACAAGCTTGTGCCGTGCTGTACTGTCCGCCTTCATGGAGGAGTGCAGAAGTCTCTGTGCACTCTGGAGAACTAGTTTTGATGTCAGGGACTAGACAAGCCAGCTCCGGACTAAGGAACAGCCTGAGGAACTAGGACTGAGTGCATCCTTTGAAGGAAAGTAGAAGAAATGAAGAGAATGGTTTCAGTCAGTGCTCGATAAGATAAACCGAATCCATTCCTGGAGACTCTTTGATTCACGATGCAAAGGGTCCATAGATACGTTGTGAGCACTCGCTTGTGCCAGGCACTATGCTGGCCCTTAGCTGCAGTGCACGGGTTCCACATTATTTCTGACTATGTCAGAGAAGGCTGTCTTAGCTTCCACTACATCACTGGATCAGAGCCAGAAACTTGTAACAATTCTGGTGGGCATGATGAAGGAGCAAAGGGCAAAGGGCACAGGGCTCTTTCTGCCTCCTTCCGTAGGCTTTAGGCACAGAAGCCCGTGATTCTGGGTGCTGAACAGAGGTTATAGGTTGTAGCTAAGACCTGGGCTACTCTTCACCTGTGAACTTGAAGTTACATGAAGACCAGAAGTCAGGATGCAGGTCTCCCAGCCTTGTGTTCATGGGGCTATAGATACCTGCTCACCCTGGGTTTCAACCCTGGGGTTGGGGGTAGGAGTGGGGATTGGTCCAAGGCTAGATGAAAATGACCTCCCAGATCCTGTTTTGGGAAGCCTGCCTAAATTTAGCAAAACTCCTTTGCTGTTGGGTCCAGAGGCTACTCAGAGCCAGCCACAGCCAAGACCTATTTCCATGATAGGGCCAGTCTGTTTGTTAAAACTGAGACCATTTTCTTACTCATGGCTGCTAGACCGTCCATTTTTAATAAGTACCTTTAGGAGATTTGATTAAGATTGGAATCCTCGTGTCTCTTCCAGGAAGGCCACACAACAGGGTGTTTTACTTTGCAGAAGCACGAGGGGGGTCCCTGGTGGAGGTGGTGGGGGTGTTGTAGGGCAAGTTAGCACAAAGGGGGAGGAGGGAGAAAGAAAAAGAAAACCAACTTCGGTTCAAAGAGGCCAATCATAGGGGAAATCTCCCCACGGAAGGCTGTCAACAGCCCAGGCACCACCACTGGGCCAGTGGCCGGCCTGCTCAGACAGGGGGGACGTGGGCTCCTTTGTTAGAATGGGCTGAATAGGATGTCCCTGCACCCAGACCTGGCCTCCCAGCTAACAAAGGGCCCCTTTGTCACCCTGGGCAAAGAGTGTGGCTGAGGTTGCCACAGCAACTCAGGGACACAGACTTAATGTGTGAGTGACATTTCAGATGGGAAGCGGGCATTCAAAAATTCAAATTTCTTTATGTAGAGTGGTCCTCCTTCTCTGGGTGTTTTAAAGGGGCCACCGAGCACACAAAAGCAGGAATAAGGCAACACATAATACATTAGCCAAGACGAAAACAAAACATTGCATTTTCTTGCTTGTGTCCTCTTTTCTGAACAAGAAAATTGAGTGAAAGTTTTGTTGCAGACACCGTTGGGGGCCTTGGTAACCTGTTCGAGTTCCTTATCCAAAGGGTAACCGGACACCATTGAAGTGGATTTGAAAAGAACATCGTGTAGAATTCCAGCCTGTGGACACAGGATATGTTTTCATTGCTGCACCACCAGACTACCAGTTAGTACTCTCCTCAATGGCTGAGAGGTGGGGTGTAAGATGTGCGTCCATCCAAGCAGCAAACAGACAAGGGGACCTGACTTGCCATTACGAGGTCCAGTCAGCGCAGACTCTAGAGGTGCTGGACAATGCAATAAAGAAAGATAAAGACTATTAATATTAACAATGTGTGGTTTGCTTGGAAGTTGTTAAGATTAGATCTGAAATGTTTTCGCTGTGAAAAGTGCTACAAAGGGAAGACGGATATAATATAGATATATACATATATACTCATGGATATGTCCTTACGTTACAAACACATACAAACATATATGTATGTATCTTAATAAAACTGTGAGGGGGTGAAAACAAAAGCAAAGGAAAGAAATAATTAGAAAAGAAGAGAGGAGCCAGTGCCGTCTTTCTTCTTTCTTTCTGGGGTTTCCATGATATTCCATACAGAAAATAAGAAAAATGACAGAAAAAAAAAAAAGGGGCTAGAATAAATTGAGCTTGGAAAGTTTCCTGGATACAAGATAACCACACAACACTTCAATAATGTTCTTCTATATTAATATAGATAGAAAAATTAAAAGATATTTGTGTTTCAAATATTTCAAGTCTCGAGTTCATTTAATAAAGAAATACAATTCCATCTGAAGCATTAATACTTTTCTTTCCCTCTCTAGCTACAATGGGTAAGATTAGATAGATGTCGTGTATCCCTAGGGCTCCATGAACAAGCCTTGTAGACACACGACCAGTTGTATTTCCTAGTACACCTTGTACCAGGTAAGTTGGACACTCTGTGCTTTACTTCTACATTTAAAGAAGTAATAGAAGTAGCACCTCCTTCCTGGGGTGATTGACAAGATTGACAGAGGCAGGCCATAAATTCTTAGCTGTTAATGTTGTTTTGTATTTCCCTCTAGATAATACGTGGTCCTTTCTAATTATTTCCTTTCAGTGTGACTCATTTATACTGAGCGCTGCTGATTTCTCTCCCACGTGCTAACCCGTAGTCAGGTACTAACACCTGATTTTGCAGAAGTGAAAGCTGAGGCCCAAGGAGGTTCAGAGGCTTGGCTGAAGTCAAGCTAAGAGATCAGGATCTGAATCCAGAACGCCAGTGTCTCTGTCTTGTGTTCTTTGGTGTACTGGGCCAAGCAGGTGACCTTGTGCTGAAGTCTCTGCTGTATCCATTTGATCTTTTGCCCAGTAGACATAGTTGGCAGGAGCTGCAGGTTGGCTTGGCTACTTGTCAGAAATAATGAACAGATTGAAGTGTTACTGGCCCATACATAGTGGAGTACAGTGGTCAGGGCTCTAGAATGCCCATCTGCTGCCTTCTGACAATAAGTACCCACTTCTAGTAAGTTCCCAAGGGGATGCTGGTTTTGTGCACAGGCAGAGCGAAGCGTGGAAGGAAAGCAGAATTCTGAGCCCTGTGGTAGACCCCGTTGATCCTAACCCCTTCTCCATGCCCACTAGCATCAGCAATCCAGCATGCTTCTCCCCCAACCTCTGCCTGTTGAGTCCTGCGTTAGCTTACCCACAGGATATCTCTGATTCAGGGTCTTCACATCTGAATGCCAGGACAAAATGCTGGGGAAAATATTCTGTCTCAGCACGGCTTAGTCCCAGCTGTTAGGGCTTGCTAAGTAAAGCCCCCAGTTCCTTGCCCCTCGAATGGGATAACTAACTCTCTGTGTTTGCACTGCTCTGGCTTCCAGAATCCTCCAGTGGAGTTCAGTCCCACAACAATGCACCTTTTCTTGGCAGCTACTTTCCCCTGGCTCTCCTCCTCATCCCTCCACCTGTCTGTCCTGGGATCTAGTGCCAGTAAACTCCTGGCACTAGAATCTTTGGCTCAAACAATTCTTATCTCTTGGCTTTTAGAAGACCTCCCATAAGACAAGTGAATCTTTCTCTATGGACCCCCATTTTCTGATGCCCAGGTCAGCCTATGTCCCATACTTGGATACCTGCTATTATATCAGCCCCTGTATTAATCACAGTCACCAAAATGGGGGAACCATTGTCCCTCTGCCGGAGAAACACATAAGGTACGTGTGTTGTTATATTTTGGCAAAGTGGGCACTGTTGATTCTGTGTGAAAACAGTTCCCAGAACAGTTGAAGCCTTGAGTTAGCACCTCACGGTCTCTACCCAGCAAGCAAGTTAAACTGGATCGTAAAAAAATTAGTTAAGTTTTGCTACTGCTTTTCATGGACCAAGGAAAAGAAGAGGGTTAAATACATCCTCCCCCAACCCTCACCGGATGCTGTCTTTTTAAGACAGGCTTTCACTATGCAGTTCTGGCCGTTCTAGAACTCATTGTGTTAACCAGGCTTCAAAGTGACAGAGATCCACCTGCCTCTGTCCCCTGAGTGCTAGGATTAAAGGCGTGTGCCACCAAGTTCAGCTAAGTAACCAGTCTCTTAAAGCTCCCACTCAGAGGTGACACACGTCCCTTTGGTACACGTTCCCTTTGGTAAAGTGAGTCACGTGGTCATACTCGAATTCAAAAGGGAAAAAAGGTGCAATCCTACCACACGCCTGAAAGGAGCACGGTTCTATGGCATACCCAGAGCCTTCGACAGCGGAGTGACTAGCTCCTCCGCCACTATTGCTTGTTGGCCACTTTGAATGGGTGAAGGAGCTGTGGGTGGAGCTGGACTCACTGCCCCTTGGGATCCCATGGGTATTAGCCACGCCCCCCCATTTTTTTTTGTAATCTGATACTTTGACAACTGGGGTCTTGCAAACCCTGAAGGGACAGTCCCTTTCTATGATTAGCCAGTCCCTAACCCCAACAGAATGTGATTTGCCTGTGAGCAGACTTTTCAAAAGAAAACAGACATCCAGAGTCTTTGCTTCTAACTTTCTCTTTTACTGGGTACCTGTACTCTGGGTCATTACTTACCTGCTCAAACTGCCCAGGGGCTAGGTACCAGCCAACTAGGAGCGATCTCTAATCCCAGATGCAGGGACAGTATTCAGACCAGCCCGTCTGTAGAAACTATGATAACCACCTAAGTTCTACTCTCTTCTTCTGCTCCAACTGATACTCTGCCCCCTCCCCCCCAGAAGACCCCGTGTACTCCCCAACACAGTGTGCCCCCTCCTATGAGAAACTATATTAGGCTTGTCCTTTTTTTTTAAAATAACAATCATCTCCTATTGTCTTGACCATATCTGAATAATAATAAGAACATACCCAAGCATATCCACATGTTGACTGTTAGCTACTTATGCCCAAAGAAGTGGAAAGCTGGAAGATTCCTCAGCAG
The DNA here is from genome assembly GCF_000317375.1 of Microtus ochrogaster. NCBI lineage: Eukaryota > Metazoa > Chordata > Mammalia > Rodentia > Cricetidae > Microtus > Microtus ochrogaster. The sequence continues at coordinate 15,297,387 of NC_022033.1, read as the reverse complement.
ACTCCCCCAGTCTGGAGCTGTTGTAGGCAAGGAACAGCCAAGCTGGCCTGAGTCAGCCTGTCCATTCTCTCTAGGCATCCCACAGGAAGAGAGGAGGGCTCAAGACCCATTCCTATCCTGAAGCCAACAAACATGGCTGTGGTGTTCCTTCAGGAGAGCATCCTACCTGATGAGGCGACAGAACAAGATAAAGCCAAGCTCTGGGATCTGTACGTCTTCCCTGGTGGCCTTCACACCAGACTTCCATGTGTCCTGTTGGTGTCCTCCTTCTTCTTGGGGAAGGGCTGATAATGGTGGCTGCTGCTGGCAGATTCCAGAGAACCCTGTGGCAATTTTGTTCACATGACCCTTCAAACCCTGCTGCTCTTGGTTGACAGTTTTGTCTGGAGTTGGTGAGGCCAAGTCTGTGGCAGTGGGCAGTGGGAAATGGGACAGGAGAGACTGACTCTCTGATCAGCACTGGGGTGTTTAACATTGTTTGCTGAGCACTTCTCACTCCTGAGCTCAAAGGATTCTCTTTCCCTCTCTCTTTCTCTCTCTGTCTGTCTCTCTCTGTGTGTCTCTATCTCTCTGTCTCTATCTCTCTGTGTGTCTCTGTCTCTCTCTGTCTCTGTCTCTCCTCCACACACATACATACATACATACATACACACACACACGCATGCACGCACACACGCAGTAGAGGTGTCCATAAAACACAAAGCAAGCCCAGTGGTGGTGGTAGCACATGCCTTTAATCCCAGCACTCAGAAGGCAGAGGCAGGTGGATCTCTGTGAGTTCGAGGCCAGCTTGCTCTACAAAACAACTTTCAGGACAGCTAGGACTGTTACACAGAGAAACCCTTTCTTGAAAAATCAAAACCCCCAAAACAAACACAAAGCAAAAACATGAGAACACACAAATCTAGCAAGCACACAGTTTGTGGTGAGTATTGCTATTCCTTCTGTGCTCAGGAAGGAGCAAGGTTGGCTGCTGGTGGCTTCTCTCAAATGTTCTATTGCTGATGCCGGCCAGTGAGACAAGGTAAGAAAAAAGCAACAAAACGTACGAGGATTGAAAGGTACGAGCAAGCTTTCGTTTTCACAAATGGGACAGGAAATAGCTCTATGGTTTTTAAAAGCCAAAGAATCCATGAACACATGATTAGAATAAACAAATGAGTTTGCAATGCTGCCGGGTATAAGGACATTATGTAAAACATTATTTCTAGTATGTTCCAAGCTTATATGCTTGAGAAACAACCTCAAAATTTTGCGGCTTAAAACAACAGCAATCTTTTATTACCTGTCATGACAATTGGACATTTTATTTATCTATTTATTTATTGAAACAGAGTCACCCTATGTAGCTTTGGTGGGCCTGGAAATCACTATGTAGATGAGGCTGGTCTTGAACTCACAAAGATCCTACCTGTCTCTTTGCCCAAATACTGAACATTTTGGGTTAGAGGAAGACTCAGCTGTGTCCTTTTGGGGGCTCCTCTTGTGGTTCCAGACCTCTTCCATGATGGCTTACAGCTCCAGGCCCTGAAGCACCCGAAGAAGAAGGCAAGCAGGTGGGGCTGTATCAGCTTTTATGAACTAGCAGCCTTAGAAGTCTCTCTGTTTGCTAAGACCCATTCCGTAAGATCGGACTTTTTCAGGAGGGAGCTTATTAGACTCTGCTCCCTGGGAGGAGTGTCCAAGGATTTATGGAGTTGTTAGAAAGCCTTTACCATCGTATTAGCAACAAACAAAATCAATAATTGATAATAGCATAAAACAGCAACAACAAAAGCCTGTTGTAAATCTAATAAAAATGTGCCAGGCTTTTACATACAAAACATTGCTGAGAGAACTTGTAAAGAAACCTGGGATAAGTGGATATACCATGCTCATGGATAGAAGTAATTCACATCGAAAATACTCACTTCATCCCAATCGACATAAAGATCTATTGTGAGAACAATAAAAACCCCAGCTGACTTTTTTTTTTTTTATTAAAGTACAAAAGTCAATAGCCGAGGAAGCCTTAAAGAACTTAAAGAATGGGTGGGTTTCTTCTTAATATTAAAATTAAGATGTCTTACAAAGCTGGAGTAATCCAGTGTGCTAATGGCACAAGGAGAGAAAAGTGACTGAGACAGAGAACGCAGAAGCAGCCCACGAGCATGTGAAATACTTGATTTATGGTAAAGTGATGCGGAGAACTGGAGTGTGTGCGTGCGTGCGTGTGTGTGTGTGCACGCACGCGTGTGCATGTGTTTCAGTCAATACTGTCAGACCAGTTGGGTATCCAGATCTGTTGGGGGGAGGCGCTGTGGGAAATTCCTTTTTGATAAGACTGAGCCTGGTATTTCTAGAAACAATGACTGAAGTTTATTTAGAAGCTCTTTCCTTTCTGGGCTGTAATTTCCCTCTGTTGTTCTCTAACCTCCACTGAAAGATCAGTTCCCACACTGATCTCGCCATGCCAGGATTTCGGGGTTACAAAGGCTGTTGCTCCTGGCTGGGACCAGCCAAGTCCAAGCTGCCAGTTAGAGCTGTTAGTTCCTAGCTGTCTTCCATGTGGGCAGGAGGCTCAAGCCATTTTCTCCAGTGGTCCTTCCCAGACAGACCTAGAAAGTATTTCAGAATCCAGAATCCTGAAACTGAATGGGGCGGTGAGGGTGGGTAGCAGGTAGTGGTGGTGGTGGTGATGGTGGTGGTTAATGAAGTAAAGGAGGAGAAGACGGAGCCTGACAGTTCTTGCACTTAGCAAATGTCCAAAGAAGTTTGATGCGTTGACAGAAGGCAAGGGAGGCAGATCCACACCGCTTCTCTGTTGTCCAGAAGGTGTTGGATGACGGCCCACTGTACTAAGCGTTGGAGCCTTTCAGCTCTTACACTAAAAGGGGCGGGGACTTTCCAGTGTCTCTGTCCAAGTGCTTTCAATTCTGGATGTTCTCCGTTACTGATGCTGCAAGTCCCTGCCTCGATTTCCCCCATATATAAAATTAACATTTGTGCACTTTGGTCCCCAGCTTCTTTCTGAGCGGTGTGTGTGTGTGTGTGTGTGTGTGTGTGTGTGT
>NC_022033.1:15286244-15293691 GCF_000317375.1 Microtus ochrogaster | reverse complement strand
CGCGGCCCGGGGCCGAGACGGCCGGCCTGGCGCACCTGGACTACTACCACTGCGGCAAGGTAGGCGGCAAGGTAGGCAGGGGCCGAGCGTCCCGGGCTCGAGCGTGGGGCAGGAGTCACCTCGCGGCTGCGGACGAGGCCACTTTGGGGCTCACAAGGGGGACACGCACACAACAGCCCCGTCGATGGGCACGTGCCGCTCACACCGCTACCCTCGCGGTCACACACACGCCCCGAGTTGTGGATCACAGGCAGAAGTCAGCCCGACAGCCACCCGCACGACGACACGGTGACACACTCACCCACACTTCGTATTCATTCACAAGCCGACGCGCACCGACTCTCTGTCACCCAACCAGGCGGCACCACACACAGCCTTCACCGTCCCACGTAAGTCACCGTGCCAGTCATTTATCGTCAACCACACTCAGCCTCTCGCCCACGTACACGGCTACATTAACATACACAAGTCACTTCACCCATCCGCACACACAACGCTGCTGCCCACGTTCCTACCCGCTGTCACATCCAGTGACAACCGGGGACAGCCACACAAAGAAGTAGCTCCGACAGTCCCAGCTCACACTCACAATGACCCACAAGTGCACACGGTCACACTGATCCATCTCCTGGACAAGAAGCCTCAGCTACGAATCGCCCTGACGGCCTCGCAGTCATACCCGGGCACACCCAGAGACAGTCACGGGCTCCAGCACCCTTCACTCCCCACCCCCCACCCCTTGGTCGTCCACACTCGCGCGTCGGGGTTTTAACTTGTCGCTGCCGCGCACTAATTGGGCCGTTTACTAATTGGCCGTCACTGCCCCCTTGGCGCCCGGGATTCTATGTTGGTGGCGTCCAATCAAGGCCTGTCCCTTCCCTGAATCGGGGACCTAGCGTCCCTTCGGCTTGGGCTGCCGTGAGGAAGCACCTCTAGCCGCCCCCCCATCCCCCATTTTTTCCAGGATCTCTGTCCCCAACTCCAGGCAGGTCCCCGTAACGCAGCGCCGTCAGGAGGCTGTGCCTGGATCCTGGGACCTGAGGAGTCGGACCCCAGCTCCTCTTCTAGCCCATCGGGCAGGGTCAGGGGCAGCCACGCTGTCCGAATCCTCTTCCCTCGCAGGGAAGGGAACTTTGAAACTTAGTTGGGAAGCCAGACGGTCGGTGCGTCCCCGGGTCTGTGCGTCGGTCCGGGTCAGGCTGGAGACGAGAGCGGCTTTTCGTCACTCGGAGCCCGGATTGAACAGCGCGCGTGGGTCTCCGGGCGGTCGGGGCGCAGACGCGCGGGCTCTGCGGTGCTACGTGGTGAGTGCGCGTCGGGTGGCTGGATCCGCGACCCTCTGGGGTCTATCCCCTTCCCCACAGGCTGTCCGCCCAGCTCCTGGCTCCAGGGGTGCTGCCGGGATACTGCGGGAGCAGAGCGTCCGGCCGATCCAGGGCCTCCGGGGCTGGGCCTCTGCAAGTGCGTCCTCAGGCCCTAAGGGAGCGGTTGCCGCCAGGAGCCCTCTGCAGTTTACCCTGGTCCGGGAGGCGTGAGCCGCGCAGGCGGGGGGCGTCCCGGGGCGGAGGTGGGCGGCACGCATCTCGCCGAGGGGAGAGCAGATTATCTTTTGTGCGCTGATCCGCAAAGTTGGAAGCCTGAGAGGGGGGATGGTGCCTTAGAGAGAAGGCGGGTTCCGGAGCCGCTTCCACTGTGGTGGTGGGAAAATAGATTAAAAAGAACAAGTGGAGTTTTACAAGGAGCTAAGGGATGGGGCATTGGGTCATCTTCTGCCTCTGGCTTTGTTACGTTTAAAACACCAAATGGGTAAGACAGGGCTCACCCTCTGGTTTAGAGGCCGAGATAGAGACTGGGCATTTGTGCCTTCAAGTCTGGGTACCCAGGCTGAGGAGGAGGTAGAGATTAGCTAAAAGAGGTTTTTTGGAGGTGATGTATCTGCAAACCCCATCAGAGTGGGGACAAACTGTCTCTCACTGCCGCCTTTGGGAAGCAGGACTCTGCGGAGCCCCCCATCCTACCCCACCCCCACCCCGCGTATTTTATTCGGAAGCTTTAGAAACCTCTGACTCAGCACCAAGAACCTCCGAGATCGCAACTCGCTGGGGAGGGCGCAGAAGTGGAGGGTGGAGATTTGGGTTTCTATCTGTGCTGTAGGACCCTGACCATAGCTGGAGAAGTTTTGAGCATAGCGGGGTGGGACAAGCCACTAGAATGCTTGAACGGAAGGTGTGACCATGCTCTTAGATGTGGGTGGGGTGATGGAGCACCTGGCTCAGCTTGAGCCAGAGTCCTGTTGGCAGACTCCCCAGCGGGCTGTGGCCTTCCGTGATGGTTCATGGGGTTCACTGTGACTAGGAACTCCATTTTTTTTCAGACTCCAGAAACTGATGTAGAAAGGTTGTGGAAAAGAAAATGTCCAAGCTTCAAGCTCCCTCACAGCGGCTCACTATCAGAGCTGGAGGGTAAACTGAGGCCTAAGGTGTGGTAATAGCCCACTGGGGCGGTGTGTCTGTAAAATGGGTTACAGAGCCAGAACACAGCCCACACACTGGGGGCTCTGTTCCTGCAGCCAAGACAAGAGGCTTGCCTCTCAAGCATTTGCCCAAATGATGTCAGACAACCGTGGGGCAGTTGACCTGGAAGGGCCCTTGGCGACGGTCCCCTTGGCGACCATCCCCTTGGTGACTGTCCCCTTAGCAATCCTCTACACAGAGATTCCTAGCCTCTTTAAATTGAAGTCATGAGCACTAGCTGTTCTTTTGGTGTTTTTTGTTTGAGTAAACACACAATGATAAAAAGCCGCCGTGGCTTCATTTTAGCTTCAGAATACTTGCGTAATTTATTAATCACGGTAACACTAGCATGCATTAGAAAAATTGCTTACCGGATAAAAGGCAAGTATGTTACATTTAAAAATGTAGTATCGATGCTTGGTAAGCACAGCGGCTCCTGGCCTCTGGCATGGAGGATCTGGGATCTCATGAAGGGGACTATTGATCTCCTCTTTGCTTCATAGATGGGGAAACTGAGTCACGGAGCAGTATACCTATGGGTAACTGAGCAGGCAAAAGGCACAGTTGAGGTTGAATCTACATTTCTGTTTCTCAAGTCACGGCAGGACAGTAGTCTGGCCTCTTTGTGAGTCTCTGTTGCTGTTTGGGGGCTGGGGACCTATGATTTCCAGCCACTGAGATTTGAATTATCCCTTCCATTCAGATTTTGGGAGGCACTTTACCAGGTTGGTAGCTCCCAACTCAGCTAAGGCAGACTGATGCCAGTTAGCCACTGACAGGGTAAACCTGGCTTCATAGCTCCATGTGTGATTTTGTGAACTAGAGAAAATGATGTACAGCTTTTTAAAAGCAAGTTTAAAATACATATATTCATGTGGGCATGCATGGAAGTCCGAGGACACTGTGTGTGTCCTAGAAGTCAAAGTTAGGTTGCTAGGTTTAGCAACAGGTGCCTTTACCTACCAAGCCACCTCTAAGCTCTCTAGTTCCTTGTTGTTACTGAGTATGACTTAGTTTAATAAAATGCAAATGAGCTTTGGCAGATATAAACACCCATGTACCCACTAATCCAGTCTAGGTAGAGAATATTTCCATTACCCTAGAAAGCCCCATTGTGCCCTTCCCGGTGAGCACCCATCCACTGTCCCAGTGACGGTTTCTTTTCTGATTTCTATCTCCACAGTTTGTTTCAGATCAATTTAGGACTATTAACTCCAGTTAAGCCCCAGAATCTCATATGCAACATAGGCGTTTTGAGTATGGCCTCTTTTTAGCTCGGTCTGTCTTTCAGATTCTTTTGGTGTGTGTGTGTGTGTGTGTGTGTGTGTGTGTGTGTGTGTGTGTGTGTGGTTTGTTCCTCTTTGTTGCTGAGTGACATTGCTTCGTGTAGATACAGCACTCTTAGTACTTCATTTGGGTTTGTTTCCAGTCTGGGAAATTGTAAATAAAGCCTGCCACGAGTGCTCTTCTGCAAGTCTTTGTGGAAAGAGCAAGTTATTTAATATTGCTGAGCCTAGGTATCCTCTTTCAATTTTTTTCTTTAAGCTTTGTTTATTTTTGTTTTATGGGTATGGTTATTTTGTCTGTCTGTATATGCAGAATGATGGGCATGCAATGCCTCTGGAGGCCAGAAGAGGGCCTCAGATCCCCTGAACTGGTATTACAGATGGTTGTGAGCCACCCTGTGGGGCGTAGAAATCAAACCTGGGTGGTGTGGGATTCCCTTCTGTATGCTATGAATATGTTTTATTACCATTGGTTAATAAAGAAGCTGCTTTGGACCTATGGCAGCGTAGAACATAGCAAGACAGGAATTCCAAGCAGAGGTAGAGGAGGAAAGAAGGCAGAGTAAGGGAGACGCTTTGTAGCCGCTGAAGGAGAGAGATGCCTGCCCACCAGAACCTTACTGGTAAGCCACAAGCCTTGTGATAAAATATAAAATATTAGAAATGGGTTAATCTAAGATATAAGAGTAAGTTAATAAGAAGCCCAAGCTAATAGGCCAAGCAATGTTGCAATTAATATAGATTCTGTGTGATTATTTCCAGCCTGGGAGGCCAGGAACGAACAAGCAGTCTCCGCCAACACCTGGGTCCTTTAGAAGAGCAGTGGCAGCTCCAGCCCCACCTTCTGGAGGACATTGCCTACTCCTGAGACCCAGGATACAGGAGTGAGAGGGGTAGGCCAGGATAGTTCTTGGCACAGACCAGCTATTGATGAGTTGATGGTGGTATCAACCACCTGCCACCTACTCCAGTAAGAGGTTTTAACCTCTCTGCTCTGGGCATCCTTTATCCCTGTTTGATCCCCCTTAAAGGCTAACCTGGGTGCCACTGTCATGGAGCACTCTGTGGCCAGCCACCTGCTCTCTTCCTCCAGTCTCTCCCAGTGACTACTGAGTGGGATGTGGCATGTTCTATCATCTGTTATTTAATCAACAAATATTTATTGATCACTGCTTTGTGTTAGAACTTTGCTAGGTAACCAATGCTATGGCAATGAACAAAGCAAACCTGAATTGTTGCTCCCAAAGCTTATCTATCTGTCTGTGGATGAAATATATAGTAATATGATTAATAGGTCTCTGGGTATGAAGTAAGCAAGAGGGTTAAAGTGAGCCATGGCCTAGGGTGGTGTGTGGCTTTGCAAGGGTGTGTGTATTTGTGTGACTGTGTGTATGTGCGTGCCCTGATGCACACACATGTGGAGGCAGAGGTTGACACTGGGTGTTGTCATAGTTAGAGTTAGTTTTTATCAATGCTACACACACTTAGACCTGAGAAGAAGGACTCTCAGTTGAGGCATTGATTCTATAAGACTGGCCTGTGAGCGTGTCTGCTGGGCACTTTCTTGATTGCCAATTGACTTGGGAGGGTCCAGCCCACCGTGGGCAGTGCCATCCCCTAGCTGATGGGTCTGGGTTGTATATGAAACAAGCTGAGCAAGCCAACAGGGAGAGAGTTGGTAAGCAGCATTCCTCCATGGTTACTGCCTCAGTTTCTGACTCCAGATTCCTTCCCTCAGTGATGGACTGTAATCTGTAAGCTAAATAAACCCTTCCTCATGTTGGTTTGGTCATGGTGTTTTACCATAGCAACAGAAAGCAAATCAGTACAGACGTCTTCCTTTATATACATTTTAAGATCAGTTTCTCATTGAACTGATCTTACATTCTGGCTAGAGTCCTCTAGGGTCTACCTGCCTCCACCTCACCAGCGTGGGACTATAAATGTGTACCTCCATGCCTGGATTTCACTGGGTTCTGGGGATCCAAATGCCACTCGTCATGCTTACGCGGCAAGCTCCTTCCCCACTGAGCCATCACCCCAGCCCCCATTCTGTGGTTTTAAGGTGGGAGGTTGCTGGCAGGCTCTTGAAATTTTGAAAATTTATGTTTATAATGAGAGTTACTTGGTAATTTTTTTCAGAGCTTCATTTATTTTTATTTATGACTGTATGTATGTTTGGATGTGTGTGTGTGTGTGTGTGTGTGTACACATGTGTACAGATGCCTGTGGGAGCCATAAGAGGGCATTGGATCTTCTGGAGCTATAGTTGCAGGCAGTCGTGAGCCTGTGGGTGATGGAAAGTGAATTCTCGCTCTCTGCAGGAGCAGTTGGAGAGCCCAACCTCAGAGACAGACTCCCGCCTCTGATTGGTAAGTTTGAAACAGCAGATTCCTGGACCACACTCCCAGGGATTTCCATTCATTTGGTCCAGGGGGATGGACCCTTGGAATTTGCACATCTATGAGGCCCCATGTGAGGCTGCAGCTGGTCACACGCTACAGGTCACAGTCTGCTACAGGTCACAGTCTGCATAGTGGTGGCTTGGTTGTTTGTGTACAGTTTTGTGTAGGTTCCTGGCAAACAGGAACCATGCCCAGCACTTGGCACAGTGCCTTCTTATAATGGCTCAGTAAGTAAGTGGTGGTGGGTGGCTTATTTTGCTTTCCACCCACACAGTTCTGGGCCCAGGATCGGGTAAGGATGGGGAGTGGGAAAGCATGGATACTGAATGACTGGAGGCTCCGTTTGGCAAAATCCATGAAGTGGAGGTTGCTCTTACTGCCTAGCCTGCACTTGGGGGATCTGAGGACTTTACAGCATCTGCGGGGACGAGATTGGCAAGGCTTCCTTCTGCAGGGGGCAGGGATGGTGCTGTGGGAGGAGCCATGGCCTGGCTGGAATTAAGGGGCTCTGCCAGGAGGCCAGCATCTCTGCAGGAAACTCTTTTTGTCCCATCTTGTAGAGGGTCCTCCCAGGATCATGCTTTTATATATCCGAAACAGCAGCCCAGGCCTACCGGGCTCACTCCAGTCTCCTGAGAGACTTTGAACATGTCATGAGCTTTCCCTGGGTTTCTGCTTCCCTGTGTACAAAGGAGAATTGAATCAGTGACCATCACTCTTTCAGAATAGAGTGGTATGGAGATATAATGAAATGAGCAGTTGGGTATCTTTTATAATTGTGGTGCATGGAAGGATCCTCCACCAGGGGGCAGTGGTGATGCTTTTTGAAGACCGTGTAAGCCTGCTTTTCATTACTATAACAAAATACCTGAGGCAGCCTAACTTTATAAGAGAGAGGTTATCTTGGATTTCAGACTAGCCTCAGCTACATAAGGGAACTGTCTCAACAATAAAAAAATAAAATAAACAAACTTGGAGGTAAAAGATTAAAAAAAGGTAATTTAGCATGCTCGGGGCATGAGGGAATGACTGAGTGTAGGGCTGCCCGGTTGCCTCTGTGCTAGAGGAACTCAGTCTCTGGTTGCCCCAGAATCTGAAGACTGTGGGAAGCCTGGAGTCTAGAGCAGAGCAGGGTCCAAGTGATTTTGAGTGATGGGGTTCAGAACTGTCCCATGAGCCAGCCCAGAGGATGGTGCCTAGTGAGTGGAGCAACCAGCCATGATGGAGCACTTGGGTCTGGGCA
>NC_022033.1:15276465-15286144 GCF_000317375.1 Microtus ochrogaster | reverse complement strand
AATGACTGAGTGTAGGGCTGCCCGGTTGCCTCTGTGCTAGAGGAACTCAGTCTCTGGTTGCCCCAGAATCTGAAGACTGTGGGAAGCCTGGAGTCTAGAGCAGAGCAGGGTCCAAGTGATTTTGAGTGATGGGGTTCAGAACTGTCCCATGAGCCAGCCCAGAGGATGGTGCCTAGTGAGTGGAGCAACCAGCCATGATGGAGCACTTGGGTCTGGGCACACTGCACAGGTTCCCCAGATCCTCCGCGGTGTGGCTGCCTGTCATTCCTTTGGGTCATCTCTTTTGCTTCCTTGGTTTCTTAGAGTCCCAAGATTGCTGTCCAGTGTGGGATGGCTGTGGGACGCAGCAGACCTGGAATTACATGCTGCCTCAAATGTCAGGAACACAGAGAAGTTATTCGGGGGTCCAGTCTCTTCTCTGTCAAATGGCAAATCAGCAGCTCATGTCGGAGGGTTGGAGATCACAGTCCTCATGGCAGCTAGACACACTTTCATTTTCATCCCCTCGAAACAGAGCACCAGAGTTCGGCCATTGAGGGTCCACTCTTGTCTCTATGAAGGGTAGGGCCTGGCTTTCCTCCCAGCATCCATTCCCTTCTTTAGGTGGCAGGGAAAACAAGCAGGGTGATTAGTGTATCCATGGCTTGGGGTGGTGACCTTGGGCACACGGCTTAGCCTCTCTAGGCCTTTTTTCTTGGACTTACAAGGGCTGTGATAGGAGGTATTCAACTCCAAGATGTCTCACCTTGAAACAGACACTAGTGTCACCCACCCCCGGGCTGCAGCGTCAGTTCTGGGGTCACACGCTGCTTTACCAGGAACTGTTCTCCAGCAGGGACAGCTATAGCTCCAGAGGTGAGCGGTTGTCATCATTCATATCTCTGACCAACTTCTTCCTCTGTCCAAGCACGTGTCCCTCTCCTTCTGGGTGTCCACTATGTCCCCAATCTTCCCTCAGACATAAACCATCCCTGGGCAGCTCTCCAGGTCTGATTATGTTTTCATGAACCCCAGGTAAACCCAAGGTGAAGGGAACCCCCTCAGAACCTACAGGAGGTTTGAGGAGGCCACCTGACTGTCCAGGTCCAGCCTACGTACCCAAGTGCTACAAGACATCCCCGTGTTCAAAGCAGAAAGATGCTTCCCTCCCCAGGCTCTAGGCTAAGACTGAGTGGTCCAGTTCCCTGACCAGCGAGATTGGCGCCACCCTCTTGACAGCAGTGCTAGCTTCCTGGTTGGCTTTTAGGTTTCCTAACTCCAGTGGCCTGGTGCCCTCCAGCCATTTGGCCAGCGTTCAAGAAGTTGAGCGCACCTGGCAAGGGAGGGGAGCCACACACAAGGCTGTTGAACTTTCCCTTCAGCAGAAGACCAAGAAACTATCATGGAGACTGGTCTGAATTTGTAAAACGGAGCCTCTGTCCTTCTACACTCCCCCGCCCCTGCTCCCTCCTGCTCCAAACCAACCAGGCTGAAGTGTAGCCTGTGGGCTTCCTTGCCCCATTGCAGGCAGGCCTCACCACAGGGTGGACAGATCTCCCAAGGTGTTTTCCCTCTTCATGGGACACCCTCCCATGACTGTCATGTCTCCACACAACCCCACTCCCATTTGAGAGCAGCTATGTGACATCTTCCCAAGGGTCAAGTGCTGCCACTGCCCCTGGCGATTTTTTGTGTGCTTGTTGGTTTACAGTTTGACTCAGTAGATCACAGATCCATACGGTCTTTCATCTGGTAAATACAAACCTTCTCATTGAATGGCTGAGAATTCAGGATTCAGGATTGAGAATTCAGTCCAATCCTGAATTCTCAGCACCAAGCACACAGTAGGCCCTCTAGAAAAGTCCACCATGTCGCTGAGAAAGCCAGCAATCCAGCAACATGCACCGTAAAGCCCTGATCTTCCAGCTCGCTCCAGAAGGCACCAGAAATCCCAATTGCACCATAGCAAGTTTTAAGCATCAAAGTAATTGATCAAAATTTATCACCCTGTGTTACACAACATCTTCTCTCCTAAGATATAAAATTACCATTTACCATGACTCATTAAGTTAATAATTACCCACCATATGTTTTTATTGCTTCTCCCAAGCTGAGGTGATAAATCACCCTGTAGGTTTGGGTCTGTGTAAATACAGTGACTGCCAACTGTGCCGATACGGCATTTACCGACAGGAACACTCGGGGCTGAAGTACTGGGCTGAAAACCTAGCCCCGCTATCCTGCCAGCCTCTGCTATGTGTTTGAGTTCCCAGGTTGGGGCTTCTCTACCAGGGCACAGTTTTAGAATATTTCTGGTTGTCATAGCTCGTGGGGAAGGGGTTCTTCTGCCATGTAGTCGGTGGGGGTCAGGGATGCTACAGCGAGAATTATAATGCACGGGAAACGCTCTGTCGTGGTGTATGATGAGGGCCAAGGTACCGGCTGTGCTGGGGTAAGGAAGCGATGTTCTGGGCCAGCAGTGATTTCCACCATGTATGTTATTTTCATCTGTGCTGACATCTACCACGTATGTTATTTTCATCTGAGTTCACAGCAAAAATATAAGATATGGTTGGTCTTTAGCTGTAGGCTGGGGCCAAGCCAGTGATCAAAGGCTTTGAACTAATGCATGGATCTCTTCATTTGCCCAGTTCCCAGCCTCAGCTGTCTCTCTTGGAACTTTACAGAGCTGGATTAGGAGCATTTTACCAGGGACTGTGGGTTAGGGTGCACATTCCTTAGGGCTCCCAGGTTAACGTCTTCCTATCCAGTGGCATCTCAGTGTTTCCGATTGCTGTCGTCTTCCTGCTGCCCTTTGGGCTCTAGTGGACCAATCGGATTCTCCGATATACAGATCTGTATCTGAATTGTGACCATATATGTGTTATGAAGGCATATATATTTACCTCTACTTTATCTATGATAGATTAAGGTAGGTAGGTTTTTATTTTTGTCATTCTGTTGGGATTTAGAAGCAAGGGGAGAAGGTGAAAGTATGTTTAGCAGCTGCCTAAAGTACCTAGCTCCTGCTTAGTGAGTTTGTTTGAAATTTTGTGGTATTTTTTTTTGGTGGGGAAAAGTAAGGTATAAATAAGCACAAATCATTTACTAACCCGTTACCACTTGTAGGCGGGGAAACTGATTCAAATAGCTGTAGTACTGCAGGTGGCAGAGGAACTGGCCTTGTCTTTCTATGTGGGTGGCCTCCACATGAAGCTCCCTCCTGAGAGGTGTGTGCGTGTGTATTCGTGTGTGTAGGTATTGTGCGTGCAGCCACACTATGTGCGTGTATCCATGTGTGCATGTGCAGAGGCCTGTGTGCTGTTTGCTTCTTGCTTTTCCCATTGTAGAACTTTCTCTTCTAGGGGTCTGGCAGCTCCAGCCGGGCCCCTTGCCTTAGGTCTCAACTTCCGGCCTCATTTGCCAAAAGGTGGCTTCCACATTAGAACTAATTAAAGCGTGCTTATCTCGAAGCTGGGCCTCATTTTCAGAATGACTCAGAAACCTGTTAGAAATGATTCTGACTCCAGAGTTAACCCCAGGTCAATCTCATGCATAAATTTTGTTGTTGTGCTGTGTAGTGTTTCAGATGGACCTGACCTCTCGAGAGAGGGAGGTAGGCCCTGGGCTTCGGGGCTTGCTTGTTCATCCTGCAAACTTTTGCTGACAGCCCCATGGGTGATTTCTGGAGCCCCATGCTTCCTCTGTTCTCTGTGCCCACTTGACAGCTCAGTTAACTTTGCAAAGCCAAGTGGCAGAGCACATGTGACCGTGAGACCGATGAAGTTCCTGGGTTCATCTTCTGGGGCTGAGGCTGATGCTCTGTGACCTTGAACCTATTTCTCAGTCTCCTGATTCCCATTTTCTTAGTACTGTACTCTCATCTCATGTTGGTATTGAGATCTCTGGGAGATCAGAGCGGTTGTTTTCTAGCTCATTCTTGCTACTTGGGGCTGCTCAGGTCACGTGCCCCTCGTGCCCCTCGGGAGAGCAGCGAGTATTGCCTCCAGCCAGGAGTTTACATATTCAGGAGAGAATGCGAGAAGCTTTTCACTGCAGTGCCCCCAGGAAGCCTCAATCACACACTCAGACCTAACTCCCAAGACTAACCCAGATGAGGCATCTGGGCATCTGGCACTAGTGTCTTGGAAGCACTTGTAATGGGAGCCACAGCTTGCTCTTTTCCACAGGAGATATTCTTGTAGCCATCTGTCCTGGAGGAGTCCCAGAGATAGTGGGATCAGAATATCTTCTCCTTTGTCACCTCCCTCTGGATTTTAGTCCAGGCAGTACAGAGGGACCAGTACATCGTGGCAGGTGTTTTGGGAGCCACCTTGCCCTCAAATCCTGTCCTCCACAGCGGCTACATGTCCCCTTAGCTGCCAGGGTCCCCCTAAGGGGCACTGCAGTACAACTGTCACTATGCTCAGGAAACCCCGCAGTATGGCTACTTTATCAGATAGTCATCTTCTGTAGATGGCATCTCCCTTTCTGGGTGCACGTCAGCACACTGTGAGCACACTGACCAAGGGTGTGTCAGTAGCATCTGCTTCCAGTGGGTTCGCAGCCCACAATTCACAGCATAGGATTTTCTTGGCAGAGAGAGATGTGGGGTGCTTGATCTTAAACTGTATTTGCTGTTTCATTTATTCAAAGGTGGTGTGTATGTGTGGGCGTGGGTGCCCGTGCACATACACGTATCCACACACTCAAAAGCACGCGTATGTGCACAAGTATGCATATGGATGCAGTTTACAGACACATGTGGGTGTGAGGAAGCCAGAGAGTGGTACTGGGTGTCCTCCTCAATTGTTCTCCACCTTATCTTTTGAGACAGGGTCTTTCACTGAACCTGGGTCTAGACTAGCTGTCCAAAAAGTCTCGGGAATGCCCCCTCTTCTCCTCCTCCCCAGTGCTGGGATTCCAGGCAACCCTGGCTCTTCACATGGGTGCTGGGGATCAAACTCAGGTCCCTATGCTTACATAGCAGGTGCTTTAACTGCTGAATCTCAGTCTGCTTTGGAGGAATAAATTGAAGTCCTCAGGATGCTTTCTACTGCATTGTGCATTGCACATTTTCTGGTTGAGTTCTATGAGACATACACACACACATAGGAGTATACCACATGCACGAATAACATACACATGAACACACATATGCACAAATATACCACAACACACATGAAAACCCAACATACATGAATATATACATGAACACATACCACACACATACATGCATATATACATATACGCATGCACATACATTGTCCAAGGCTTTATCATACTCACCTGGAGTCCTACTTGGATGCAACACTTTATATGAGTCAGTATACTTACCTTTTCTTCACTCATTCATCCCACCATCCAAAATCCATATCCAGTTCACTATGTCCACGGCTTTGTGGCAGGTGCCAGGTATAGATGGGTGAGTCACATATGGCCCCTACCCTGTAGGAGCTTCTGTCTTATTAGATATGTGACAAGGGTGATTTCAAATGTGCACAGTAGGCATTAGGTATTATAATTTAGGAAACCACAGATCATCAGCCAAGCCAGAGGCAGACGGTGAGAAGGATGCATGTCTGCTCTCGCTGGTGATCAGAGCCTGGGTGACAGTCACTCAGGTAGAAGGAACAGCAGATGTAGAGGCACAGAGGTGATGGATGGGTCAGGGGTGAGGATAGAGAGGGGAGCATTTGGAAAGCTATTCTCAGTTTCCCCATCTCCAAAACGGAAGCAGCAGTGTTTGCCTCTTTATGAAATCCAGTAAGGTATGATTTCATGTTTAAGCACCTGGCAGCATTAACTCAAGTTCTGTTTTCAAATCTAACTGCACATGCCCAAGTGCCAGGCTTTGATTTTAAACAAGATAAGAATCAAATAATAGAGTCTCAGCAATGTTGTCACACTTCCGAGGGTCATTTTTCTGTCCTTTCAGATGGAGTCCTACGCAGTGACAAAAGACCTTGGGTCCTGTCTTCCAGGATCAGGGTGGCTATCCTGGAATTCGCTATGTAGACCAGGCTGATCTTGAACTCTCAGAGGTCTGTCTGTTTTGGTGTTAACAATAAGTCAGCACTTATGGGTCCAGGCGTCCTCAGGACAGTTTTCTCTCTGGTGGCCTGTTTGGTGTTGCTGTCCTGTTTATCTGAAAGGCAACCACCACCTGCATGACAGTCCATGACCTTCAGCTCTCAAAGCAGTTCAGAGACAGTTTCTGTCCGGTGACTGAGTGTTGCATGCTGGGAGGGCTATGGAGCCTTTGCGGAGAGCTTCCCGTGACAGAATCAGGTCCATCTACTCTGCGTGCAGAAGTGAGTTATGGCTCAGAGCTGCACAGCCCTAAACTGTGTCCTTTTAGAACTCTGTTTGACCCTCCCGGTGCAGCATCCTCGCAGGGGGTCTAGACACTTCCTGTTTTTGCTACTTTGGGTTGAGCCCCAGGCTCTAAGCTCCCTTCTGGAAACACAGTCAGCTCTGCTGTCGCCTTCCTTTTATCCCTGCTGCCTGCCCTGTGGCCGTTCTCATGCCACTGTGCCGTCTGACCTTGCCTGGAATGTCCCACCCTGCACCCTCACACGGAGACTGGCACTGTCCCACCCTTCAGTCTCAGCCTTAGCCTCTTGTCGCACTCTGCTTCCTGACATGGACGCCCTCTTCTCCGTCCATGTAGTACATTCCTTTGGGGGCATCTGTCTGTGGAATTGCTTGACTGTTTCGCCTCTGGAGAGTGGATTGTGAGAACCAGTGATTTGCCTCATGAGCAGAGTAACATCCAGCACCTGCCGTGTTGTTTGCTACGTAATAAGTGCTCAGTGATAAGCCGTGAAAGGAAGAAAGGAGGAAAGAGGCAAATGTTTTCTAGAAATGCCCCCATAATGCATCCAGGCTGTGTTTCCAAGAATCTTTACTCACCCTCTCTGGGCCTCCCCTACCTCCTTGCCAGGAGAAGCTAAGCCTGGGACTCTCAAGTATCTACAATACTAATCTCTTGGTGGCATCCCACCAGGGACATGGCTAGCTGAGCCAGGGAGGAAAGTGGGAATGCCAGTCTGATGGGTCTAAGGTGGAAATCCTTGGCCTCTGGCTTTGAATTCATGTTTGACCTCTAAGGCAAGGGCCATCAGACCAGACCCACATCTCTGCCAAGGTGACCTTGGCTTTTCCAGGAGGGATACACGCCTCCCTGTTGCTTGGACAGGAGGATCTAGGGCACAGTCAGCCTGGCCTTCGGAGATAAGGGGACTTCTCTCTGGTGTGGGAACGTTACTGTTGAGCAAGCAAACTTGTGAGTAGTCTGTCCTGAAAAGATGGTTCCCCTTCTCTTTACTAAGCTGGGAGGCATGGACGTGATATTTTCTACCCAGAATCACTGTTGCTGGCCCACTGCGGATTCCAGAACTCTGCTCCTGTTAACCCTTTGCCCTTTTAGTATTCAGTGCTGTCAAGGGTGCTGCCCCAGCCCAGTCTGTCAGAGATGCCCCATTCTTTTTTTTTTTAATATTTATTTATTTATTATGTAGACAATATTCTGTGTGTATGCCTGCAGGCCAGAAGAGGTCACCAGACCCCATTACAGATGGTTGTGAGCCACCATGTGGTTGCTGGGAGTTGAACTCAGGACCTTTGGAAGAGCAGGCAATGCTCTTAACCTCTGAGCCATCTCTCCAGCCTGAGATGCTCCATTCTTGTTTTGTTTTCTCCTGGAAACAATGTGTCATTTACCTTGTCATTGTGTCTGTAGGCCCCATTCCTCCCTTTTTACCTTTCTAGAATCACTGCTTCATGGAGGTCTCTGGGGAACTGTGTCAGTTAGTAGAGCATCTAGCATGCACAAAGCCTTAGGTTCCGTCCCCAGTGCCCTATGAACCAGGTAGGGCGGCACATCCTTATAGTTCCAGCACTTGGGATGTGGAAGGAGGCAGAAGAGTCAGAAGTTCATGGTCATCCTTGGCTAAACAGTGAGTTTGATGCCAGCCTGCACTATGTGAGACTGTGTCTTTAAAAAAAAAAATAGAAGAGTGTATGGTATATCTATGACTCCTGATTTCTGTTGGCATGTTTTTCTCTGTGTATGATGTGTATGCATATATGCATGTGGGCATGTAGATTGTTGCTCCTCACCTGCCACTTTGATACAGATCTTTTTGTTGCTTGCTACTGCTGGCCAACAAGCTTCCGGGGAATTGTCCTATCTGTCCCCCACCTCACACTTTAGGAACACAGGGGTTATAGACACACACTACTGTGTCCAATTTCACATGGGTTCTGGGGACTCAAACTCGGGTCTTCCGACTTGCTCAATCATCTCCCTAGCCCCTGGCATGCTATTTCCAAAAGGGTTGACTACATTTGCCTGCAGCAGGAGGAGGTGCCCATTTTCTTGTGCCCTCTACACGCAGCTCATTATCTTTGGACAAACCTTCAATCGCGCAGACACCTCTTGCCCAGGCTGCCTACCATGCAGACCCCAGGCCTTTGTGATGTGGAATTATACGCCCGTCAGTGCAGATTTCCGCAAAGAGCTGTGTTTGCCATTGTGGTCTGATCTGTTGTTTTTTTAAATGCCTGGGGTAATATCCTCAATCAGAGGGCAAACAGAGGCAGGGAAAATCGGTAATAAAAAATGAATTAGGGTGATTAGCAAAGGTGAGGGCTTCCCTCCTTGGGCGACAGGCAGAGTTGACGGAGCTTTGCGGGGTGGCTCCTGTCCAAACACGCAGCTGGATTACTGCAACCTCCAGGCTGGCCCTGGGGTCTGCTCGGCACATAGGAGTCTGGTATTGCTTTTAGTTTTGTAAAGGTCATGGGTACCCCTCGGACGGGGATCAACTCCTGGTGGGTTGGATCAGGGTCTCCAAAGAGGGGTTACTTTCGAGGGGAAAGGAACTCCCCCCATTTCCATCTCTAACCGAGATGAGGACTTCTTCCTTGGAGCGGAGACTCCTGTGGGCCTGCTCTCTGCAAGAAGGAAGCAAAGGCTTTAATTGACTAATGCAACATGCAAACATCGTGGCTGAGCAGCACAGTGTCCCCACACGGGGCTTTGGTGGGCCTGTCTAGAAGGTTGGACCATGCCTCGAGGGTGGGGATGGGATTATGCATAGCATTTAGAAGGCACTGTGACTAGCTGTGCTGGTTCCTCCTGGGGCTGAAAAGAAGCAGAATCTGGGGAGTGAGGAAGGTGTGTGGGAAGGACATGACCCTTCCACCTGGGCAGTGTCAGGATTTTCATCCACACAGGTAAAAGGAGCCGTGTACACCGCCCAGTAGTAGGCTTGGCTAATACTTACGTCAATCACGGTTCCCCACAGCGGGGTGAGGACAGTGAGCCCCCCAGGGAGGGGAGCATATTAAAATGCAGATTCTGGTGCAGTACGTGGAGTGGGTGGCTAGAGATTGTGCACTGCTCAGGTCTAGGGCAGTGGTTCTCAACTTCCTAGCACTTCAACCCTTTAACACGGTTCCTCCTGTGTTCACTTCCTCATGTTGTGGTGACCCCCAACCATACAATTACTTTCTTTTTGCTACTTCATAATTCTATCTTTGCTGCTGTTAGGAATCATAATGTAAATATCTGATATGAGATCCCAAAGGGGTCTCCGCACATCAGTTGAGAACTGCTGGTCTAGAAGTTGCTGGAGGACTGACCAGAGCATTGAGGTGTGTGTGTGTGTGTGTGTGTGTGTGTGTGTGTGTG